>NC_081183.1:26090806-26390806 GCF_029867415.1 Vicia villosa | reverse complement strand
TGTTGCTTTCCAACTAATTGCAGTGCCAAACATAGTGAAAACATATCCAGAAATAGATTTTCTGGAATCCATACAACCTGCATAATCAGAGTCGACATATCCTTCTATTACTGCTTTACTATCTTCACCCAAGGCTCCACCATAAATTAGGACTCTATTCAAAGACCCATTTATGTACCTTAAAATCCACTTCAATGCTTGCCAATGAGCCTTTCCAGGATTCGCCATGTACCTGCTTACAAGACTTACTGCGTATGCTATGTCGGGTCTAGTACAAACCATAACATACATCAAAGAACCAACTATATTAGCATACGGAATGCTATTCATATAGGCTCTTTCGACATCAGTACTGGGACACTGATCAATACTCAGCTTGAATTGAGGGTTTGTTGGAGTCACAACTGGCTTCGAATTCGACATACCAAACTTTTCAAGAATCTTCCGTAGATATGCCTCTTGAGATAGACATAACTTCGACTTCTTTCTATCTCTTCGAATGTCAATTCCAAGAATCCTGGAAGCTGCTCCCAGATCCTTCATATCGAACTCCTTATTGAGTTCAGCCTTCACCCTCATCACATCTTCAACATTGTTGCTTGCTATGAGAATATCATCCACATAAAGCAACAAAATAACAAATGAATTACCAGGTCGAAATCTGAAGTAAACGCAGTGGTCGAACTGACTTCTAATGAAACTTATGCGTGCCATGAACTTGTCGAATCTCCTATTCCACTGTCGAGGAGATTGTTTCAGCCCATACAAAGATCTCTTTAACTTGCACACATAATCTTCCTTCCCTTTTTCGACATACCCTTCAGGTTGCCTCATCAGGATCGTTTCATCTAGATCACCATACAAGAACGCAGTCTTCACATCCATCTGTTCCAGTTCAAGATCGAACTGTGCCACCATGGCAAGCAACATTCGAATGGACCTATGCTTCACAACAGGAGAAAACACATCATTGAAGTCGACACCTTCTTTCTGAGTGAAACCCCTTGCAACTAACCTTGCCTTGTATCTTTTCGACGTCACTCCTTCAATTCCTTCCTTAACTTTGAAAATCCATTTACAGCTGACTAACCTTGCCCCAACAGGTTTCTTGATCAGTTCCCAAGTATGATTATCATGAAGAGATTTCATCTCATCATCCATGGCCTTCAGCCATTCAGTCTTATTTCGACTCCTCATAACTTCCTTATAGTCTCTAGGTTCTTCGTCTAGAACCTCACTTGCAGAGATTAAGGCATAAGCTATAAGATCTGCATATCCAAGTCTCTGAGGTGGCTTGATGACTCTTCTCGACCTATCTCTCGACAATAGGTAGTCATCGTCAGTTTCCTCAACTTCAGCATCTTCTGCTTCTTCTTCGACTTCATCTGGGATATGCAATTCAGCATCAACATGCTCCACCTCAACAGGAATCTCTACCTGTTCCAGCTCTTCGTCAGATGTTTCTGTACTTCGACCAACATCATCAGTTTTCTTAAAAGCCATTTCAGCTTCATTGAAAACTACATCTCGACTGGTGATACACCTCCTGTGACCTGGCTCTAGGCACCATAGCCTATAAGCTTTGACTCCTTCAGGGTATCCCATGAACATGCATTTCAGAGCTCTAGGTTCGACCTTGTCTTGCCTAATGTGAGCATAGGCTACGCAGCCAAATACTCTCAGTTTGTCGAGATCTGGTGGATGTCCCGACCAAACTTCTTCAGGTGTCTTCATATCTAACGCTGTCGAAGGACATCTGTTTATCAGATATGTTGCTGTCGAAACAGCCTCAGCCCAGAACACCTTTGTTAACCCCGCACTAGTCAACATGCATCTGACTCTCTCCAAAATAGTTCGATTAAACCTTTCAGCCAAACCATTTTGCTGTGGAGTACCTGCAGTAGTTCTATGCCTTGCAATACCAGAGGCAGCACAAAAACTGTCGAATGCCTCATTGCAAAATTCAAGGCCATTGTCGGTTCTCAACCTCTTGACCTTTCTGCCAGTCTGATTTTCAACCAGAGTCTTCCAACTTTTGAAATTCTCAAAAGTTTCATCCTTAGTCTTCTGGATGAATACCCATAATTTTCTGGAATAATCATCTACTATGGATAGAAAATACCTTGCTCCTGAGTGTGATGGACACCTTGCAGGCCCCCAAAGATCAGCATGGATGTAATCAAGGGATCCATGTGTTCTTTGTTTGCCTTTGTTGAACTTCACTCTGCAAGATTTTCCAAGTACACAGGGTTCACAAAACTTCAGCTTTTCGATTTTGTCTCCACCAAGCAGATTTTGTTTCCCTAATTCGACCAGACCCCTTTCACTAACATGGCCCAATCTCATGTGCCAGATTTCTGTTTTCGACAAAGGTTTCGTGGATGCAACATTTGTCGATCCACTTACAACTTCAGCCTCAAGGGTATATAAGCCTTGTTTCTTCACGCCTCTCAAGACTTCCTTCGAACCCTTCATGACTCTTAGGATACTTTTCTCTCCTTGGAAAACATATCCTTTCTTGTCGAATTCACCAAGAGAAAGCAGATTTCTCTTCAAATCAGGAACATACCTGACTTCAGTCAACAACCTTATTGACTCATCATGGAGCTTGAATCTTACAGATCCAACACCTGCAATCTTGCAAGCCTTGTTGTTTCCCAGCAATACTGATCCACCATCTTGATCATATAATTCCTCGAACAAGTCTTTGTTTGGAGTCATGTGCCAAGTGCAACCTGAATCCATAATCCACTCCTTCTTAGAGTCACTGCTTGAAACCACAAGAACATCCGATGATTCGAAATCATCTTGAACAATGGCAGCGTTGCCATTATCCTTACCTCCATGATATTTCAGGCGTTCAGGGCACACCTTTCTTGTGTGACCCTCCCTTTTACAATGGTAGCATCGAATGCCAGATGCTTCGCCACTGTAAGTCTTCGACTGGCTTTTGCCTTTCTTCTTGTCGAACTTACCATCCTTTCGTAAGAGTTTTCCTTTAACGGCCAAACCTTCGCCAACAGTTGAAGGTTTATGCTCCTTTCGTTCATTCAAGTCCTTAGAGTACAAGGCTGATTGAACTTCTTCAAACGTCAGGGACTCCCTTCCATACAAGAGAGTTTCTTTGAAGTGAGCATGTGATCGAGGCAAAGAACACAATAGTAACAGCGCTTGATCTTCATCATCGATCTTCACATCAATATTTTCAAGATCAAGAATCAGCTTGTTGAACATATCCAACTGCTCAGCCAATACTTTGTCTTCAATCATCTTGAATGAATACAAGGCTTGCTTCAGGTAGAGTCGATTTACCAGCGATTTGGTCATATACAAACTTTCAAGTTTCACCCATAACCCTGATGCCGTCGTCTCCTTTGATACCTGCCGGAGAACCTTATCACCAAGGCTCAACAAAATTGCGCTGTGTGCTTTCTCGATCATATTCGTCTTCTCCGCTGCCGTCAATTCTGCATTCATGGCTGCCTCTCCCTTCAACGCTTCCAAACAACCCTGCTGAACCAGTAGGGCTTTCATCTTCAAGCGCCACAGACCGAAATCATTCACTCCGGTGAACTTTTCAATCTCATACTTTGTTGAAGGCATCTTCTCCACGCTCACCGCACCAATTTGTTGTGAAAAACGATACCAATAACAAAGTATAATAGGGAATTAGGGAAGAGAATAAGAACACAAGAATTGGTTATAACTGCTATTCTTTCACTTTCTCTTAAAACAAGATTACAAGTTTACAAGAATAACAAATAACCTCTCTCACCCTAAATTAGGATTTGCAGCTTAGCAATGATGAGAGACTAGTATGCTATTTATAATAAAACCTAACATACTAACTAATGGGCTTTTTCAGCAAGGCCCATTACACAAGCCAACTTAATAAACAAGCTAACTTAACAAATTAGGGTTTAAACACTAAAACCTAATTTAACATGCTAACAACCCTAGCATCTTCGACATCTGCATGCTAGACCCATCTTCGACTACAGCATGCACACTTCGACACCAGCATGTGAACAATCCTTCGACTTCATGCTTAACTCTGTCGAACTGTCGAACCAAGAAGCTACCCTTCGACAATACTAGAGTTCGATCCAATATCTCACAATATTATTATAAAGACAACACTCTTTGTAATGAAAAATAGAAAATTGTTGGTATTGGAATTCAAACTTTGTCACTCTATGTACATTTAACTACGATTGCTTATAATTAGGGGTGGCAAAACGGGTCGTGGCCCGCCGGGCCGCCCGCGCACCCGCTAAAAAATGGCGGGTTGGGTTGGGATTTTAGGCCCGCCGCTCGCCAAAGCCCGCCCCGCCAAAGCCCGCCCCGCCAAAATCCGCCACCCGCCATAGCTCGCCCCGTCAATGCCCGCCGCCCGCCAAAGCCCGCCCCTCCTCCAAAATTCCCTCTTTTTTAGGTAATTCTAGGGAAAATACCCTTTTTCGTCCCTTAACTTTGCCTCGGGGTCCATTATGGTCCCTTAACTTTTAAAAAGTTCAAATCAATCCCTTAAGTCTTAAAAATGGAGCATGTAGGTCCTTTCCGTCCAAATGTCAATAACGGCGTTAACTTTTGCTGATGTGGCAGGTGATATGTAAAATTCAATTTTTGTGACCGATATAGTGACAGAAAATCAGACACTAAATGAAAATGCCTGGGTTTTAATATATTCTTCATCTTTTTCAAAATATCTTTAATCTCATAACCATAACCTGCAACAAAAACCATTGTTTCATAAACAAAAACCATCCTGCAAAGAATTCCTCCTTTTCTGGTGAGTGTCGACAAAGAATTCGAATCACTACCATTTTTTTCCATTTACACGATCTTCAACCTCTTCACAATCCATTTCCAAAGAAGCCACTGTCACAACCACAGGCTTCTTGACACACGCATTAACACCATCCTTCTTAAACACAATATCCATCAACAACAATACTCCTCCAAAAAATTGAAAAATTCAACCCTAAATTCAGGAAAATCTATAAACTTGACACAAACCCATTTGATCTAAGTGGCATAAAATCACAACCCAATTCTTAAATTCCCCCAAAGTTTTTAATTTTGGATGACCCAAAACATCGGTTTAATTCAATTTAACACAGAGAAAACAAAACAGTGGAAATAGAACATGAAGATGAAACGAAAAGTTGGTTTAAATCAATCCAAAAGAGAGTGAGAGAAAACAGCATGAGGGAAATTTGTATGGTTGGAAACAATAAAAAACAGAATCTGAATTGATTCACGTAGAGTTTGAAGTTGTTGAATTCTTTTTTCTTGAGACTAGTTAATTTGAAGTTGCTGAAGCGGTTCATCTTCTCGGAGCGCACCTTGTTCCATTTCTAAAGATTGAGAAGCGGTTGGGGGAGGAGAGAGAAATGAGGTCATTCCCCAAAATTAATGAGTTAGGGTTTGTTTGATTTCATCGAGGTCTTCGCCACCACGACCTTGCATTTCATCATCATCTTCATCGGTGGTTGGAGGGTCGGTTACCATTCCCCCAAAAATGACAGAAAGAGTTGGTTTTCTGGAAAGTGAATTTGGAGGACTAAAGGGTCATTTGGTTTTCAAACAAAGCGACGGCATTTTCCATCACTAAAGTTTGTCTAAACACTTGGCATTCCACATCAGCATATTACAATGCCACTTGGACGTTTTTCTTGACTTTGACTAACGGACTCAGACGAAAGGATCAATGTGACGATGTTTTAATAGTTAAAGGATTAATCTGAATTTTTTAAAAGTTAAGGGACCATAATGGACCCCGAGGCAAAGTTAAAGGACGAAAAAGGGTATTTTCCCTTAATTCTAGTAATTTCAATTCTTGATGGTTTATTTTAAATATTTATTTGTAAATATATGTAATATTTTTTTAAGTAAAATTTGTTAAAAAGTTGCTTTTATAAAAAATTGTTTTAAAAAATAAGTGAAAATTTTAATTAAAAGGTAAAAAAATCTATTAAAAAATTGAAAAAAAATATAAATAAAAATAGGCGGGCAAGCCCGCCGCCCGCCATCTTGGCGGGGCGGGCATGATTTTTGTGCCCATTTTACTTTGCGGGCATGCCCGCCCCGCTCGTTTTTTGGCGGGCTTAAGGCGGGGCGGGCGGCCCGTTTTGCCACCCCTACTTATAATGACCATAATGAAATGTATTTGGTAAATATAAAAAAACACACCCAAAAATGAGGTATTGCCACAGTTAACTAGACAATCATTGTAATATTGTGTTACCAAAGGTATATTTTGTAGTAGTGCGACAAACAGTATAAGAATTTGGTAGTTTGCAACAACCATGCTTGGCATCATCTTAAACCTTTTCGTCATAGCTTCGTACTCAATTTAATTATTGAAAATTTACTAACATCTATCTGACATTTGAACTTTATACTAATTCTTTATAGGTTATGTTTCCGCAGACTTCCATTTTTTTATTCAAGATACGTAAAACACCACCCACATTTGATGGTTACAAAAAGACTTGGATAAGCTAACTATAAATTTGACTGATTGTCGTATTTGAATAACATATTATTTAAGCATAAGTGTAAGGGTGCGTTTGATTTACTAAAAAATAGGGTATGGACAAGACAACTTTTTTGTACCATGTTTGTTGTAAAAACTAATTATAGGACTAGACAAAATATATGGCAAAGGATAGGACAAAAACATGAATATCTGTCCCTCACTAAATCATGAGATAACGTTTTATCCCAAACATAAATTATTAAAATATATCAAAATATCATTTTTAATTTATCTATCTCGTTATTTAATATTTTGATTCATAAATATAATATTAATATTATTATATATCAATAAAAATATGATGCACGGATAATTATAAAATAATTTAATTTAATGATTTAAAATATATTATTTAAAAAAAGAAAAAAAAATATTGATCGAGTAAAATAATTTTACGTTGTCTACTAATCAATGTAATGTATTTTATTAAGTCACACAAATATTTTTAAATTAGTTGTGTGTTGTGACTAAATAGTGAATCTCTATTGAATGGTAGTATAAAATTTATAATTTAACAATCTATTAATTTTTTTATATCTAATAACATACACACACAAATTAAAACCACGATGAGTTAGTGGAAGTTGAATTACTGAGAATTATTGAAAATAAAATAATGGGGCATTTGCATGAAATATTAAAATTAAAAAACAAATAAGCATGAAATATTAAAATTAAAAAACAAATAAAAATATTAAAATTTAAAACCACGATGGGTTGAAACATGGTGAGTGGTTTATGTTTTACTTTTTATTAAATTAATTAATTGATTATTTATGATGAAGTGGTGAGTGGGTGAGTGGTTTATGTTTTATTTTTGTTATTTATTTATTAAATAGTATAATTTATTAAATTAATTTATTATTTATTTATTAAATATTATTATATTTATTATTAAATAGTATGATTTATTTATTAAATTAATTTATAATAGATTTTGGTGGGAAAATTTTGGAGGGAAGAAGTTGTAGGATTATAATTTAGTATGATTATATTATTTTTGTCGGATGTATAGACATATTAAATAAAATATTGTAAAAAAAATTATCTTCATCATTTTTCTTCTCCTTCTCATTATTTAATATTTGATTCATAAATATCAATATTTTATATATCAATAAAAATATTAAAGTAAAAGTTATATTATTTTTTCTTGGACATAAACATATCAAATAAAGTAAACTAAAAAACATCTACATCTATTTCCTTTTTCTCATTATTCAATATTTTAATTCATAAATATTAATATTTTATATATTAATGAAGAATATTATAATAAAAGTTATAATATTTTGTGTGGTGCGTAAATATATTAAACAAAATAGAGAAAAAAAATTGTTCTGTGAATCGACTATCAAATACAAAAAAATTGTCTTGTACTGTTCTGTACTATATAATATTGTTATATTCAGTACTTCTTATTTTGCAAATCAAACGTATCATAAACAATTATAATATTGTTTTAAATTATTTTGACCTGTATAAGATATCATATTGAATTCCTTTTTAGCGTGTGTGTGTGGGGGGGTTTAGTGACGAAGACTTGAGTCTTAAGAGTATGCTCATCTCAAATTTTCATGTTCGAATTCTACTAGGCGCAAATTGCTTATAAATAAATTCTTCTTAACATATTTCAAAGGCTCAATATACATGAAACAATCCATTTAAGTTTCTAAAGTTTTGTTTCTATTAATTCTTTTTTTATTGAGTACTTCATCCGACCTTATTTATAAGGAAAAGTCTTCAAAAAAAATATGACCTTAAATATAAGCAAATGACAACAAATTTATGTGCATTTAATGTTTGTACTCCAAAATTATCCATGTATTAATTACTTAATATTAACATGGGACTGGGCATCTTCTTCAATTCGAAGGTCTAATCGATAGCGGAAGAGCATTCATTGATAGAGTTAGGGTGATATGGTTTGTTTGTATATGGTGCATTTGGAGGTCAAGAAACAAAAAGCTAATAAAAAACAAATAAATCAACATGTTCAAAATGGTCGAATTTGTGAAACGATGGTCATGGAACTGGTTGAAAATCAAGTCAAGCGTCATAGACTATAACTTCACTCTCCGGTATCTGAATCCTAGAGTGGCATTGGGTTGTGTGGATTAATTCGACAGATAGTGCGCAGGATCTCCGCTTAGTAAAACTCATTGCTAATAGCGCAGCCCGGTCTGGAGGTCCTAGTAAAACTCTTTGCTTTTGATTTCAATCATTCGCTTTGGCTCGAGTAGTGGAGTTTAGCAATTTATCAGTTCGGGGTGCTGTCAGTTAGTGGCAGGTTTTGTATTTGATTTCCATCGTTTGCTTTGGCTCAAATAATGGAGTTTAGCAATTCTTCAGTGACGGTGCTGTCAAAATCCCTTCAGGTGTTGTTTCAGGCAGATTTTGGTTCCATCTTGTATAAGCGACTCTGGTTGCACCAGCCTACGAGTCTGTTGAGTTCTGTCTGTTTCCATGATCGAGCTGAGCCAATGGCGTGGATTGTGTGCAATATGATTATTGGGTCGACTGCTCTTTGTTATTAGGTGAGCAAGTGTTGCACTATTAAGTCTTCTAGGCTGCAGCAATGCGATTTCTATTTTAGAGTTAATATGTTGTTCGATGCTATTGTTTTCGTCGTATTGGTGTCAGATCGCTATATGTTATTCTCTTTTTTGTAGTTTCTACATTGTTCTGTTTGGGGGTTGTGTTTACTTTTTGTATCAGTTTTAGTATCAGGCATGTCTTAAAGCCTATGAAATATGGTTTAGATTTGTTAGAGCGGGGATTTTAGTATATGTACGTTGTGATTTAAACCATTGTAATTGGCATTTCTCATGTCTCTACTTTAGTATATTAAGTTAATTTGCTCTTTAAAAAAAAAAACTTAATAGTGGATGACAATTTAATTGAGGATATACTAATAATTGTGCTATATCTCTTATGAAAAATAAAAAAAAAGTTTATATACAAATGTCTTTTTAATTAGCTTGAAATTTTTCTATTTTTTCTTATAAATCAAGCCGAGTAGTATTAATCAACTCTCTAATTGCTCTCTCTTTATGTAACATAGTTGAATTTGATTGTTGTTATTGATTAAGTGGAACGAAATGAATAAAATATGTACCAATAATTACTGTCTTAGTTCTCACATATAATAAATCATTGTTGGCTATATGTAATAATTATTCAGCTTATTAATTTCCTGAACAAATATCAACTTGGACGGTGATGAAGTTTGGAGCACCGAATATAGCGTAAGCATGGTAGTAGCGAAACATCTTCTCTCCCACGTGCGAATTTGAACGGTGAGGACCAGCAGCCTGACCTTTCCTTGAACGCCACCTTCGGTTTATGCCTTTCTTTCCCTATTTTCTTGGTTATTGTGTTATTGCCTTTTTTTATTTTGATTTTCTGGTTTATAAATTTTCATTTTGATTAAGACAAAAAAAAAATAGATTTAATAAAAATGGATTGGCAGGTAAAATAATAGTTAATTTTTATAGAAATTTGAATTTTTTTTAAATCACATATAAAATATTTTTTTAAGAATTGTGATCCATTTACATATCTTTAAGCTAAAAAAATATCTCCTTCGTCTCATTATAAATGTTTTATTTGAGCTCTGTACAATTTTTAAAAAAAAACTTAGATATATTAATTTTAATGACAAAATTAATATTATTTTATCAAGGCAAAAAATAATTAAAATACGTGAAAGTTAATAAATAAAAATATTATAGTAGAAAAAATAAAAAATATTGTATTGATATTTTAAAGAAATATTTATTTTAAAATATAAAAAAATAAAATGAGACAAATATTTTAAGGCGGATTAATTATATTTTTTTAATATTTTTGTATGTCTGGCATTTTCTCGTATTTAGATTGATTCTTAGGGGACACTACGAATTTTTTTTTTGAATAACCAATTTTTTTAAAAAAATAACAAGGTTTTCAAATTAATTACCAAAATGTCACTTTTTTGCTAAAAAATACACGTTGTCGCCAGGGGGGGGTGGCGACAACAATGGGCCCAAAACGTGGTCGCCAGTGGGCCTGGCGCCTACATGTAAATTTTAGGTGTTGTCGCCACCCCCCCATATTTTTTTTTCTTTTTTTTTGTTTTTTTTTTCTTTAACATATTTCCTTCTAAATTTTTTTATATTATATTTTTCAAATATTATTTCAACATGATTTTTTTATATAATTTTTTTTCCATGGTATTATATTTTCGGTAATTTTTTACTTTCAACATTAATGTTTTCGGTAATATTTTCTCTTAAATGTTTGTAAATATTATTGGTTCCAAATATTTTTTCCATGGTAATATTTGGTAATTTCTTTCAATATGTATCATGAATCCATTATTTCTTTGGTAATCTTTTTTGTGTTGTAACCCATAAAATTTATAAAAAAAAGTTCATTTCATTGAAAAAGTAAATTACAAATATCATCGAAACTAAAAACTATGTTGTGGAGCTAGATCCACGATTGGGACATTTGGTCCTATTATGTCCTATCTCACGACATATACTACACTTCCTCTGCATTTTTTCAGTTACGTCCATCTCGGTTCTAATACGCCTGCTGTTTGGTCGACCGCTTTTATTCCGACGCATTAAATCGTTATGCCAAACTGTTTCCCCCTCGTATACAGGCCAATATGCCTCCATTGCTACCACCGGAAAGTAATTGTCGTATACGTTGAGCAACGTTGATACTTTATAAATTTCTGATACCAAAGATAATGCATCAAAGTGAGTATGTGAACATGCTGCAAGGACATGGGAGCAAGGCATGCGATATGCTTGAAATTGGCCACAGTCGCACCAATGACCTGGGATATTGACGCGATACTCTTGTCGTGGAAGCCCCTGGTTATGGTCAATTGTTTCTTTGACACTGAAGGTGTGGCCATGACGGTCGAACTCGGTCACTCGATGAGTGTTACCCTTGGCAGATTCCTGTTGTATATATTTCATGCAGACATCGCTATATACCTGTTGTGTTTGTAACACTGAATTCCACCTCTTACCTCGTGTGGCAAACAAAGTTGCCATCCGAAAATACGTAGCACTAACAATGGCAGTTACATGTAGGTTTCGTATGCCTTTGAAAACCCCGTTCATTGATTCCACAAGATTTGTAGTCATGTGGCCCCACCTAGCCCCATCGTCGTATGACCTAGTCCATCTTGCTCTATCAATGCTGTCAATCCACCTCCCTGCATCTGGATTTGTCAACGCTATTTCTCGGCGGTAGTATTGAAATCCAGGTTGGTTTAAGGCATACCCCGCGTTCACCAAGTGGTTCTTCAAAAATTTATCCTTGATCTCTGTAACACCCCAAATCTATCCGATAAATTATACGGAAAATCAGAGTATAAATTCCAAACAAGTTCATTTGAGGTATCACATATTCGTCATTTCAAAAACAGTTACGGCTTATTTTCCTTCATATAGATACATAGCACAGAAATTTAAAACGATAATCAAATCATTATTAAAAATCACTTTGTTTAAATTTAATAATTAACTCGCAGCAGAATCAACAAACTTCATAGATATTCAAATCAAGTTGTACCATCAGTGCACGGTAACTTTAAGTTACAATTTAAATCAAAACTAAATAAAATTCAGCACTTAAATTAATAATAAAAACAATCGTTTTATCCCCCCGAGTGCTACGTATCAGAGCAATACACCAACTCGACTAACAGCAATTAAAGACTTCATAAAATCACTTCAAAACTTCCACCGCTATCTTGAGTACCTGTCAGTTTCCCACGGTAAGGGAAACATCATTCAGAAGGGGTGAGATATCCAACAATATAAACAAGCGTATGATAAATAATATATTAGGATTAAATCATACAAAATTATCACTTCACAGTCATAAAACTATAAATCACTTCACATCGCAAAAATCAACTCATGTCACTTCAAATGAGACACAACTGTGCATATGCATGTGGTACCCAGGGCTTCAGCCCCCATCGCCAATTGCCAGTTAAACAGAGGCATCAAGGCATAAGCCTTCGTCGCTAATTTGCCAATCCAGGCCGTCGCCAAAATATGCAATGTATGCAACTCGATAATGCACATCACACAACATACAACATAAACAACAAATCCTCGTCGCCAGGCATAAGCCTATATCACCAATTCATTTACCAATAATTAGTGGTAAATATCGTCACTGAAACATCCTGCAACTTCACATAAAACAACAAAATATAGCAACATACACATCACTGATAAATCCCAAAGAAAATAGCAGCCCATCGTATTCAACATAATGCATGAAACAACTAATATACAACAACGTCATAATAATTTCATACTCATTCAACACTCTAACAAAATATTTTTATTAACTTATTCTATACTCTTAACTCGCGAAAATTTATAATAATTAATAATTATAACTCGACAGAGTTTCCAAGAACTCTAAATAATTCTATAACAATCTCTACAACTCTAAAGTGCCAAAAAAATACTCTACTGACAACATCTAGCAATTTTCTGCAACTAATTCCTCAATAATAATAATTATAAACCCTAGGTTAATTTTCCACCACCATTGATTGAACTTTTATAACCTTATTCACCGACGTCAATCAATTTCAACATTCAACAATACAATCACAACACACGAAACAGAGGCAATCATACAACCATAACCCCCACATATCATTCATCATAATCCTGTTTATAGAGCTAGAACCCCACCCTTACCTTGGATATAAGATTTCTCTACTCTCCCGGTTGCCATAGCTTATGCCGCCGCTTCCATCTTTTCTCCGAAAATCTTTTCTAACAATGTGCAGAGACGCAACAAAAACCTGTTCGGAAATTGCTTTGTCAGACGGACTTAAAATCATCAAAACGAAAATCGCTCCGGTCAGAAGTTACCTCTACGAGTCTGGAACGTTGTGTCCAAGAACCGCGACGATCCAACGGTTGGATTGGGAGAAACGTCCGTTTTACTAAGGTGTCTCACTGTAGAAATTTGCTGCGAAAATTGGACTTCCTCTAGCTTTTCTCTTCCGCCACGACTCTCTTCTTCACCTCTCCTCCAAACCCTATTCCTCTTTGTGTTATGATAGTTCTTCCTTCTTCCAATTCTAAATCCAACATAATTGGGCCTAAGTTACATACCCCCTCCTTACTTCACAACAACTCAAATTAAATCCAAAGTTATTTTTAAGCTCATTAATAAAATAACACTTCAACTTTATTTCACCAAATTAATCCGATTAATTACCATGCCAACTTAATAAAATAATTCCGACTTCGTCGATAAAATTCGAATTAAATACAAATAGTCCAATATTAATAATAATATTATTTCTTCAACGAAATCAACTTTATTAATTCTCCGACTAACCGAAAAAAAATCCAACTTTAACTTAATAATCCAAATACGCTTCCCAAAATAATACCGACAATTCCGATTGATCCTCGAACTTCGATTAAATCCAATGATTAAATTCTTAAATAATTTAATTAAGTAATTAATTAAATTCGGGGCGTTACAACTCTCCCCCACTTGAATATTTTCGTCCTCGAAAATCTATCCGACACAACCATCCTCAACCTCGCTTATACTCGACTATACAACATCATAAAATACTCTTATCAACAAGATTCTCGTTATAGCATTCATCACTTTACTCACCATCAAGATAGCAAGATACATCTATACCATCCAACACAATTTTCGTCCACTATCAACAAGAGATTAAGGGTGATCAAGTCCTCAATTTGTCAATAGACAGCCGACAACGATATTGAAGTATAAACCATCATTACCAACATTAATAGTGTTCTTTTCCCAATTGTACTCACCGACTCGCATTTCCGATCCTAACTCACAATTCAAAACTTCCCAACAACTTCTACAACTTTTTCCAAATTTTCAGCAAGAATCACCAAACTTCAAACACACTTATCTCTTTCAATACAGACCTCCCAAACACAAAATTATATTCCAAAATGAAGGTAATTTCATGTAGATTCCAGAACTTCAAGAATCGCTTAAATCCGGTTTACGAGTATAAATTTATCATCCTTGCAATGTGGCTGGTCCAAAATTCCCGTATGCAGAATTTTCCAAAAATCAGCATCAGACCCAAATATTAAAATGCACTTTTCTTCCTCTTCACAAATTTCCTGAAGACAAATCATATATGCAAACTTTAGGGAATTTCGTAAGCTTTCCAAAAAGTCCAGAATCGCTTCAATCAGAATCATGAGTAAAAAGTTATGCCTCTTTTACTGACAGCTGTTCCATAATTGCAAAAATCAGAATTTGAGGTTGATGGACATAAGTTCCATCTCTCTCTCTTGCTTCCAAGATCTACCAACATCCTTTCTTCACTCAAGACGCTCCAACTTGTCAAACAACTAGAATCTTAAACCCATGTTACCTCGGAAAACAACACAACTTAAACAATACTTGCACTGTAGCCAACTGCAGCACACCAACATCTTACAACTGAATAGATCCGAGAAGCACCGCTTCTCCCCCACTTAGCTTCAAGCCAACTCCTGCAACCAACAACTAGAAAACAAACAAGTACCGATAGTGTTTCACACACTTGTCGCATACAAAAGGATAAATAATATTAGACAACACTGGCCGGACAGACCGACCTGCTCTGATACCACTAATGTAACACCCCAAATCTATCCGATAAATTATACGGAAAATCAGAGTATAAATTCCAAATAAGTTCATTTGAGGTATCACATATTCGTCATTTCAAAAACAGTTACGGCTTATTTGCCTTCATATAGATACATAGCACAGAAATTTAAAACGATAATCAAATCATTATTAAAAATCACTTTGTTTAAATTCAATAATTAACTCGCAGCAGAATCAACAAACTTCATAGATATTCAAATCAAGTTGTACCATCAGTGCACGGTAACTTTAAGTTACAATTTAAATCAAAACTAAATAAAATTCAGCACTTAAATTAATAATAAAAACAATCGTTTTATCCCCCTGAGTGCTACGTATCAGAGCAATACACCAACTCGACTAACAGCAATTAAAGACTTCATAAAATCACTTCAAAACTTCCACCGCTATCTTGAGTACCTGTCAGTTTCCCACGGTAAGGGAAACATCATTCAGAAGGGGTGAGATATCCAACAATATAAACAAGCGTATGATAAATAATATATTAGGATTAAATCATACAAAATTATCACTTCACAGTCATAAAACTATAAATCACTTCACATCGCAAAAATCAACTCATGTCACTTCAAATGAGACACAACTGTGCATATGCATGTGGTACCCAGGGCTTCAGCCCCCATCGCCAATTGCCAGTTAAACAGAGGCATCAAGGCATAAGCCTTCGTCGCTAATTTGCCAATCCAGGCCGTCGCCAAAATATGCAATGTATGCAACTCGATAATGCACATCACACAACATACAACATAAACAACAAATCCTCGTCGCCAGGCATAAGCCTATATCACCAATTCATTTACCAATAATTAGTGGTAAATATCGTCACTGAAACATCCTGCAACTTCGCATAAAACAACAAAATATAGCAACATACACATCACTGATAAATCCCAAAGAAAATAGCAGCCCATCGTATTCAACATAATGCATGAAACAACTAATATACAACAACGTCATAATAATTTCATACTCATTCAACACTCTAACAAAATATTTTTATTAACTTATTCTATACTCTTAACTCGCGAAAATTTATAATAATTAATAATTATAACTCGACAGAGTTTCCAAGAACTCTAAATAATTCTATAACAATCTCTACAACTCTAAAGTGCCAAAAAAATACTCTACTGACAACATCTAGCAATTTTCTGCAACTAATTCCTCAATAATAATAATTATAAACCCTAGGTTAATTTTCCACCACCATTGATTGAACTTTTATAACCTTATTCACCGACGTCAATCAATTTCAACATTCAACAATACAATCACAACACACGAAACAGAGGCAATCATACAACCATAACCCCCACATATCATTCATCATAATCCTGTTTATAGAGCTAGAACCCCACCCTTACCTTGGATATAAGATTTCTCTACTCTCCCGGTTGCCATAGCTTATGCCGCCGCTTCCATCTTTTCTCCGAAAATCTTTTCTAACAATGTGCAGAGACGCAACAAAAACCTGTTCGGAAATCGCTTTGTCAGACGGACTTAAAATCATCAAAACGAAAATCGCTCCGGTCAGAAGTTACCTCTACGAGTCTGGAACGTTGTGTCCAAGAACCGCGACGATCCAACGGTTGGATTGGGAGAAACGTCCGTTTTACTAAGGTGTCTCACTGTAGAAATTTGCTGCGAAAATTGGACTTCCTCTAGCTTTTCTCTTCCGCCACGACTCTCTTCTTCACCTCTCCTCCAAACCCTATTCCTCTTTGTGTTATGATAGTTCTTCCTTCTTCCAATTCTAAATCCAACATAATTGGGCCTAAGTTACATACCCCCTCCTTACTTCACAACAACTCAAATTAAATCCAAAGTTATTTTTAAGCTCATTAATAAAATAACACTTCAACTTTATTTCACCAAATTAATCCGATTAATTACCATGCCAACTTAATAAAATAATTCCGACTTCGTCGATAAAATTCGAATTAAATACAAATAGTCCAATATTAATAATAATATTATTTCTTCAACGAAATCAACTTTATTAATTCTCCGACTAACCGAAAAAAAATCCAACTTTAACTTAATAATCCAAATACGCTTCCCAAAATAATACCGACAATTCCGATTGATCCTCGAACTTCGATTAAATCCAATGATTAAATTCTTAAATAATTTAATTAAGTAATTAATTAAATTCGGGGCGTTACAATCTCTCTCATAAAATTCTGTGCTATATGCCTAATACAGTAGACATGCTTAGACGGAGGGTTGTGCCAACCATTTGCCGGATTGTTGTATGCGCTGTCAATAGAAGCGTGCCTGTCAGAAATCAAACAAAGATTAGGTTGTGGAGCGACTCTAGCTCAGAGATTCTTCAGAAAGAAACCCCAAGCAGCAGCTGTTTCTCCTTCCACCAAAGCAAAGGCTATTGGAAAAATGTTGCTATTTCCATCCTGCGCGACCGCCATCAACAAAGTTCCCTTGTATTTCCCATACAGCCACGTTCCATCAATTTGAATAATCGGCTTGCAAAAACCAAAACCGACGATGCATGGTCGAAACGCCCAGAATAGTCTATGGAAGATTCCATTACCTTCGAGAGGGGTTCCGTCCGGGGACTGTGCCGGCAGTGTCTCCAATATACTAACAGTCCCAGGTGAATACAATTGCAGTGCAGCCAGGTAGCGAGGAAGTTGTTGGTACGATTCCTCCCAGTTGCCGTAGACTCTTTCAATTGCTTTCTGTTTCGCCAACCAAGCCTTTCTGTACGAAGGTCTGTATTTGAACACAGAAACGCAATGAGAAATAATTGTCTTCACCTTCAGGGATGGGTCAGTTTCGACCAGAGGAATGATGGTATGACATATCATGTCATGACTGAGTTTTCGATGATCTTGCGCCATGTTAGTGGTGACGCAGGTGTGGGCTTGAGATATCGAACGTATCACCCACGCGTTAAACTTCTTTCTGAATGATGCCTTCAGCATGTATCCACACTCCGGGTTTTTGCATGCAATACTGACTCTCTCTGGATTTGATCGATCGGCTTTAAAATCAACACAATTTGCTAAGTGCCAATTTTTTATAGCCAACAGACAATCATCCTTCGAACGAAACGTGTCACCCTCTTTTAACTCCTCGCTTGACCTCATATATGGATTGTAGAACATATCGGACGATGGCTCGTCCTCTCCTAAATTAAGCGTTGTGAAATGTGCCGGAGGTGAATATGCATGTGTATCCGGTACTCGATCCGGTACTGGAACTCCTTCGTCACCTTCATCTTCGGATTCACGATTCACCAACTCATCAACAACATCTTCTATATCAGTTTCTTCGTCAATGACATGTTCGGGTTGTTGTTCGTCATCAACAACAGGATCAATAACTTGTGACTGAATATTTTGCGAAGGAGCATTTTGTTCAACTACTATGTACAGTTCCAGATAATCATAACCAAAATATTCATGGGTGAGGAACATGTTTTGAACCTCTAAGTCAGTTGTTATCTATGATTGACAAAACATGACTGAGTTGTTAGGTTGAAGAAGGGGTTGTCGGTAAAATATCTGAGACACTGGTTCTCTTATTTTGGATTCGATTTTCCTTTTTAGATAAGAGAAATCTGATTGTCTATTTAGAGCAAAACGTGTTGAGTTTGTGTTTCTAAATAGAAAACCGTTTGTGTCGCAGTGGTATGTCTCACCATTCATATGAACACGAACTTTGTACTGCGAGGTGGATGCCATAATTTGGATATGTGTTTGTGAAAGAAGAAATGTGAGAATTGTGTTGTAAAAGGAAGAAATGTTTGGGAGAATTGTGTTGGTTGTAAAAAATAGTATGTGAAGTAGTTCCTATATATCATGCACCACCTCTTACACAAGGGTAATGCATGCAAGAAATGAAGCAATAATTCTGCACAAGTTTGTAACTTTGACAAGACTAATGCATGCAAAAGATAGGGCTGCATGCATGCTTTGCTTAGGGGGAATCGTTGCAGGAATCTATCAGGATTCGCTTCAGGAATCATTACAGGCGCATGCTAGGGTACAGGAACTCGTTTCGGACGCATGCGAAGGACAGAAAACAGATGGGGACCATGTGGGGCCCTAATTTTTATTCTTCAAAATTATTGTTTATGTTTTTCCCTTGTATATGAAACCCTAATTGTCACACAGACCTAATGGAAGGCGTCCGTCCCTCTATAAATTAGGGTTTCCTGTGTGCATCAGTACACACACGAAAAAATGAGATCTCGAATAAGGCCAGATAGCACGCACCGGACTACTGAGCCTCCACCACCTGTAAGGCGTTTGGACTATCAACCGGACTATCGTCGAAGGAACGGATACGTTATTTTCTCTGCCGTCAAACCTCCCATGCAGGTAATGTTTTGGAACATTCAATCCATGGACCAGCTTAAGAGAACCCTTCTTAGGTTTTTGGAGGGAGAGTGGAGTCCAGGCGAACAAATCAGATCTATCAAGAGACTTAGAACAAGGGGAGGTGTTTTTCTTGAAAGACAGCGTTGGTGGGAGACGATGGAGGACGACATTCAATGCACTCGAATGATGGAGGACAGAGAAGACATTGTCCTAACCGTTGTAATATCCTAGATGTTGCAGTTTCTTTATCATTTCAGTTACTTCTGTACCGTCCAATTAAATGCTCTGAGCATATATTAATGAAATGTTTTTTTAACATTACAAAGTTTCCAATTAGTATTTAAGTTATTAATAATTAGCAAAATTATTTTCCTCTGTATTTCACACACTATAAATAAAGGTGTGTGTGTGTGGAGTTGAAGTACCAACTCTTTCTTCATTCTTACTGCAAACACTAAAAATGAACTCAGTTTGGGCTGTCGTCTTTTTTGAGGAAGGTAGTCACATGCGTGTCTGCCTTAACCCCCATTGAAATTTCCAGAGAATTGTTAGAGCCATCAACACTGGGTTTCGTCAACTAGATGGTCCGACCAGAAAAGTTAAACAGATAGATTACCGTTGTCCATACATTACGTTGACGGATAATAATCCAGAAGGCACCTACATGTATTATTGGGACCGTGTGAAAGACGATGTGGACGTGGATCTAATGTTTTGGACACACAGTGGAGAGGTTAACCGAGGCGTTGAAAATCCACTTGTTCTTGCAGTGATACTCGAGTAGTTTAGATTAAGTGTTGTTGTGTTTGTTGCAATGATCGAGCGTGAACTACAAGTTGTTATGTGTTATTTTCTTAAATGTTTTAGTTTCTGTGTTGGTTATTGTCAATGTACCTTTTTAATTAATGAATGAATTAATGTTTTCCATAATATATATATCTGCGCTAGTTTAATATAAAATCCTCAAAATCTATTATAATTATATGTTTTAAATGAATTAAAAATTATGATAAATCACTGCATGCAATAATTTAACATAAACATGACGAGACGATACACTGCAGGGAATCTCGTCCCCACCACAGACATGATAAGATTCAAATATGACATGACTAATGCATGTCACAAAAGATTCTCGTCCCCACCTCTTACACAAGGCTAATGCATGCAAGAAATGAAGCAATAATTCTGCACAAGATTCAAATATGACATGACTAATGCATGTCACAAAAGAATCTCGTCCCCACCTCTTACACAATGCTAATGCATGCAAGAAATGAAGCAATAATTCTGCACAAGATTCAAATATGACATGACTAATGCATGTCACAAAAGATTCTCGTCCCCACCTCTTACACAAGGCTAATGCATGCAAGAAACGAAGCAATAAGTATATGTGTTAAATGAATTAAAATAAAAATAAAAACATCTAAATAAAAAATAAAAATTATGATAAATCGGTGCATGCAATGGTTTAACATAATTTAGCATGACAAGAATGCATGCCTCTATAGCAATCTAGTCCCCCCACCACAGACATGACAAGACAAGACACTGCAGGGAATCTCGTCCCCACCACAGACATGACGAGACAAGACACTGCAGGGAATCTCGTCCCCACCACAGACATGATGAGACGATACACTGCAGGGAATCTCATCCCCACCACAGACATGACGAGACAAGACACTGCAGGGAATCTCGTAATAACCTATGCATTTTGGCTATAAATATGTTCCCAAACTTGTTCATTTTCTTCATCACCTCTTATACTTTCATCAGAGCAACTTATCATCAGAGCAACTTTGTGTTTCATCATCAACAAACATGTCTCTCCTAACTATGGGTCAAGAGCATCGAGGAACCATTGCAAACATTGCTGATTTTGTAAGTTTGAGTAAACACTTAATTTTTTTTCACCTTAAATTTTCTAATTTCAAATACTTATGGGTAATGTTTTTTTTATAGGATATCACGAGATTTAGGACCCGTGCTGGACCGATGAATGCTCCTGACCCTTTGATTGTGGACTACGTCAAACGTGCGGGATTTGGTGAGGTAATGAACTTAACAGAAAGCAAAGTTGATATGAAGTTTATATTAGCATTGTGTGAGCGTTGGAGGCCTGAGACCCATACTTTTCTCCTTCCAATGGGTGAATGTACCGTCACTCTAGAGGACGTGTACATGTTATTGGGTCTCAAAACAAATGGAAAGGCAGTGTATGGAAATGTCCAACAACCAAACGCTCTATGCGTCGAGTTGTTGGGTGTGGATTTAATAGAGGGTGAGGGGCGACAAAGGGGTAGGGGACAAGGTATAAAGCTTGCTGGCCTTCAACTAGCTTATGATGACCTTAAATTGAATGAGTTTTCTGACGAAGAAAGTATCCTACAGAAAACTAGGATGTATATTATGTTATTGTTTGGTAAGTTTTTATTTCCCGAAGGCACGGGAAATAGTGTTAATTTTATGTACTTGTGTTTACTTGGGGACATTGATGCAATAAAGACATATAGTTGGGGTTCGGTTGTGTTAGCATACCTCTATAGTTCCTTGTGCAAATGTGCAAAAAAGAATAGTTGTACATTTAGTGGATGCGCATTCTTGCTACAAGCATGGGCATGGTGGAGAATGCCGGTATTGGCCCCTGCAAATCCAAACAGTTTCGCCTTCCCTTACGCTTCAAGGTAACTTTTGGATCTTATTTTAATTAGTGCATTTTATTCTATTATTATTTGTAACTATATTGATTGTTATCTTTTAATGTGTTTAGGTTTAATGCAATCGGGTTGGATTACACCAATACGCCTGTATCCAAAATCATCTTTTACCGCCAACTATTAGATCGACTTGGACCCCAAGAGGTAAGACCACTAAAAATTTCCATTTTCAAAATATATTTATAAAATTAACTATCTTCTATATTTTGAAATTAATATTATTTGCTTTGCAGTTTATTTGGAGACCTTACTTGGAATTGGATCACGAACCCGACCTTGACGAGGCGGCTATTTGGACGACAAAATCACCCATCATACGGTTCACCACTGTGGAGATGCACCAAAGTGACCGTGTGAAGCTCCAATTCGGCATGCATCAAGGTATCCCTGACCCACCTGAACCTGACTGTTTGGGACGTTGGCATCCGGCGAAGGTTAGCGAACAGTGGTACGTAGAAAATTACAAGACGTTTGCAATAGATCAGCGTAAAATATGGGCTCGTCGTTCCAAATATGTTCTAGAATTTCCTGTGGCGCCGCAAGAAATGAAGCCAACTGTTGAATATGTCAACTGGTACAGATCGGTCACAAATCCTGAAATGATTGTTTCTGCCCCTTTCTATTTAGCTGACCCGCGAGCACAACCTCCATATTTTGGAGGACAACAACAACCACCACCAAATTACCACCACCAACAACAACAACCACCGCCACCAAATTACCAACAACAACAACAACCACCACCAAATTACCAACAACAACATTACCCACAACAACACCAACAACAACAACAACAAAGTTACCACCAACAACCAATCCAACCACAAACACCTTTTTACCAACAACATCCCCAACAATACCACCAGTTTTTTCCATCCCAAACTCAACCACAAAATCAAGAATTCCATGTAGGCAGCTCTTCCAGATCACATTTCCAAGAGTTCCATGCGGGGAGCTCTTCAAGATCACCGCCAATAACCCCCGACATGGGCATAGAAGAAGAATACCCGCAATACACCACATTCGACCACCCAACGTCACAGTACACCAACCAACAATTTGACCTCAACACACCACCACAACCATTGTATTTTAACCAAACCGGCTCCACCACCAACTTCCAAAACTTCCAGGCGGCACCCACTAGGAGAAATTTCAACCCGCCTAGACAAAGCTTTGACAGCGCCGCGGGCACCCGCCTATCCTATGGAGGGAATTCTAGAGGTCAAGGACGACCCACAGATGTTGAAGACCCAGATTTCATTGAGGGGCCGTCGACTCAAGCACAAGACGAACCAAATAGAGGGGGGCGTCGTCGCAGGAATAGGGGGGCATTACCAACTCGTGACCCGTCTACACGACCCATTAGACAACCTCAATGTGGATCGTACCATGGTCCACGTGGCGCGCAATAAGATTTTTATTTGTATCGTTAATGTATTTTGAGTTGTTTTTCATTTTAATGTATTTTGTGTTGTTTTTCAATTCAATGTAATTTGTATTTTGGTTATGTTTAATATATTGGTATTATATTTCCATCTTAAAAAATATAAAAAAACAACTAAAAAAGTAATATAAAAAAAACAGAAAAAAAATGAAAAAAAAAACAGTTGAAAAAAATACCAAAAAAAAAAAGAAAAAAAAAATAGGGGGGGTGTTGTCGCCAGGGGGGGTGGCGACAACACTTAAAGGAAACAACGTAGGCGCCAGTGGGCCTGGCGACCACACTAAAGCCCACAACGTTGTCGCCACCCCCCTGGCGACAACGTGTATTTTTTAGCAAAAAAGTGACATTTTGGTAATTAATTTGAAAACCTTGTTATTTTTGGAATTTTTTTTAAAAAATTGGTTATTCAAAAAAAAAATCCATTTTCTCGTATTTAGATTGATTCTTAGGGGACACTACGGTCACGTCACCGCTTTCAACGGGACCGTGTTGGTAGGTGTCATGCGAATCTCGATATCCTCGTGTGTATTTTTCGTTTTTATATGAAGGGTCTGTCTCCAATAGTCTTTGTTTCCTTTCAATTAGTATTTTTTATATAATAAAAATAAACTAATTAAATAGTATACAAAAACCACAAATATCAGCAAAATTTATAATAATATTTATATTTATATAATTTACAAATGGTGTAAACGGGAAATTATATTGATTTAAAAATAAAAATAAAAATTTCACATACCCTAATTTTAAATAGAGAAATTTTTAGGTATCCGTGATAAGTAATTGAGTATCGGTACCTTAAGTGTAAATTAATTTAATATTTGAGTTTATTTTAAAATAAAATAATTGTCAAAAATATGTGTCATTGAATCTAGGGGTGGAAATAGGCTAGGCTAGGCTAGGCTAGGCTTTAGAAGGCCTGAGCCTGACCTACGATAAACTTAAAAGGCCTAAGCCTGGCCTAAGGCCTATCATAGGCTCAGTTTTTAGGCCTGGTCTGGCCTTTTTAAAAGCCTGGCCTGGTCTGAAAGCCTATTTAAAAAGCCTGTATTTCATTAAAGTTTTTAATTTATCCATATTACTTAAGAAGCCTTATAGGTCGGCCTATATATGCATATATAAGTAGACCTATTTAGCCTTTGTTTTATATATATATATATATATATATATATATATATATATATATATATATATATATATATATATATATATATATATATATATATATATATATATATATATATATATATATATATATATATATATATATATATATATATATATATATATATATATATATATAGTAGCCTATTTAGCATTTTTTTCTAATATATATGTATACATTGACCAACGTATTTAGCATATTTTTAATATATATGCAAATATAGGCCGGCCTATAAGGCTTCATAGGCTTTATTAATAGCCTAAGCCTGACCTACTTAGTAAAATAGGCTTTTAAAAAAGCCTAAGCCTCGCATTTTTATTAAATAGGCCTGGTCTGGCCTAGGCCTATGTAGGCTGGGCCGTAGGCCGGCCTGACCTATTCCCACCCCTAATTGAATCATAGTATTTGATTGGATGAGAATACCGGTACTCAACTAAACTTAAGGGTACCGGAGTGTTCACCTTTTAAATTAAATTAAATGTTAACGATTTTTTAAAGAGTTTAATGATAGTACACTGTCAATGTAAAAAATTATTACACATTCATTTATTCAATTAAAATATTTTAAAGTGTCAAATCGTAAAAATATTTTAAAATTTACATTCTAACTTGGCAGAATACATAATTATCATTGGTTCACCCCTGTAAAAATAATTTACATCATCGGTGCATCATCTCTTTTCTCTTTTTTTCTAAATAAAATAAAACAAAAGTATACTATATTATCACAATTGTTTTGGGTTCCAAAGGTCAGGTTGCCTGTCAACTGCCTCGAAAGGTTATCAATTTTTTTTTATTCTACCTTTTCAAGTTTTTCCTAGACATAGAAAATCTAATATTCAACCATTCTAACCCCTTTGTTTTGTTAACTATGACATTAAAAAATGTTTTTCTTAACTAGTTCAAATAGATGGAAATGTAGTTTGAATTCATCATGAAATATATTTAACAGACTATAGTAATAAATATATTCAGGTATCTTAATTATCACAAAATTTAGGTTTGCACATTTAAAAACCTAAAAATCATATATTTAAACATAATAAATTAAATTATGTATAAATAATATTTTTAAACCATTTGAATTATTAAACTAAGAATAAATCAATCATTCTATTTATTGACTAATTCGATTCTATCAATTGGTTCGGCCACAATTCAGTTTATTTGTTAGTCTGTCGAGGAGCATGATTTGAATAAAAAAATTGAAAAGATTGAATTGTTTTATATTATTTTAATAATAAAATAATTGTTACAATAAATATATGATAT
Organism: Vicia villosa; assembly: GCF_029867415.1. Taxonomy (NCBI): domain Eukaryota; kingdom Viridiplantae; phylum Streptophyta; class Magnoliopsida; order Fabales; family Fabaceae; genus Vicia; species Vicia villosa. The sequence continues at coordinate 26,364,603 of NC_081183.1, read as the reverse complement.
ATTTTATATAATACTGACCAACTAATAAATTTTAATTAATTTACAATAAAACTACCAAATTATATAAAAATATAAAATTTTCTTACTATTACTAAAAAATAACTTTCAACTCTTTTTGAAAAAAAAAATGTTAATTTCCAATTAGTTGCAAGGTACGAAAATGGTTCGGATGGTTCAAAGTGGAGACGGTTCCTACAAGATGGCGACATGAATCTAGTGATGGAGAATTCAACATATAGAGAAGGCACATGTGTAAAATATATGCAAATAAAGTACAACACATACACGTGATACCTTTCATAACACCAAGAGTTACCAACCCACTAAAGAGTGAAGATTATATAATTGTTTCTTTGTACCAAAAAATATATAATATGATGGTGTTTTTGCTGGATGGTGGGTGGCTTTTGTTGGCTAGCATTTTTTTTGTTAGGATGCAAATTTGAATTTGACTCAGAGATGTAGATGTGTGGATTGAGACATGCACCTCACTTTTTTTGACTTGTGGCTCAAGGTAGGCTTTAAGAGAAAGGAATATGATTTCAAAATTTTCAATAGATTTAACTTGTTGATATTTTGATTACCGTTAAATATGTTTAAAATTCTTTTAAGTATAAACATTTTTATTTTTCATTTTTTTAAAAAGATTTCTTAAAAAATTGTCCTTATAAATTTAGAAAATTTAACTTTTGATGCCTCTTGCTAAACGGTCGTTAATTCGGTCGCTAAATAGTAACTGTCACTAAAATTCGTCATTAAGTTGTAAAAATCGTTGTTAAGTTGTAGGAGGGACTAAAAGTTAAATTTCCTAACTTTAGAGAGACGATTCTTTAACGAAATTTTCTAGAAAGACGAAAAGTGAAAATGTCTAGCTTTAGAGGGACTTTAAACATATTAAACCCTTTTTATTATTAAATTTGGGTGATATATTATCGTAATGGACTACGGCCGATTTTGGTCCAAGATAGAATTTTTTTTCCTTGAAAAATGCTCCTCCTACTTTAGTATTGGAGAGTCACTAAATGAAAATTCAAAAATGCTCCTAAAATTCAAAAATGTATTTTCGGATGCTCCTCCTACTTTATGATATATTTTATATAATAATGATCAACTAATAAATTTTAATTAATTTTCAATAAAACTACCGAATTATATAAATAAAATATAAAAATATATATTTTTCTTACTATTTACTTAAAAATAAGTTCAACTCTTTTTGAAAAAAAGTAAATTTCCAATTAGTTGCAAGGTATGAAAATATGAAAATGGTTCGGATGGTTCAAAGTGGCGACGGTTCCTACAAGATGGCGACATGAATCTAGTGATGGAGAATTCAACATACAGAGAAGGCACATGTGTAACATATAGGCAAATAAAGTACAACACATACACGTGATACATTTCATAACACCAAGAGTTACTACTACCAACCCACCAAAGATTATATAATTGTTTCTTTGTACCAAAAAAATAGATTTTTTCTTTACCCACCTCCCTATGGAGGTCACCCCAGCGAAATCCCCAATTTACCCCTGTTTTGGAGATTTATCTCCGAAGTAATTCTTTTTATAGATTTTTTTATACTTCGGAAATGCATCTCCGAAAACACCAAAAAAATAGTGTTTTCAGAGATGCATTTCCGAAATGCCTGAAAATTCAGTTATTTTTTACAATCAGGTAAGAAAACCATTACAGGACAAAAATTGTAATCGCATTGATAGTAAATTGGGAAGTCTCTTAAATGATAGTAAATGTAGAACGAGTTGTAATCAACCTGATTTGAAATTTCGAAGTGCCTTTTCTTTCTCCCCCACCACTCTCAGACGGTTACCTTCTAAGAAAGGTGGTAACACTTTCCTACTTAAAAGCCTGCTCTCTCACCCATTTTTCTTCCAATCACATCCAAAATCATTTTCGATCTTTACTCTTTTCCTCTACTCAAACATTTTCTCTCTCTTGTAACCGCTTTCATCACAATGTCTCGCCGCAGTCGAGGAAACCATCCCGAAAATTGCCGGAGTCAACCATCTCCTGCACATTCTCAACAATCATCTGTCAATGCTGCAGGATCAGGCCGTGGTTGTGGTGGTCGTGCACCTCCGGTTGCAGCTCCGGTTGTTCGTCCACCTGTTGCAGCGCCGTTTGTTCCATCTGTTGCAGCGCCGGTTGTTACTCCGTCTGTTGCTGCGCCGATTGCTTCCTTGAGTTTGGCTCTGATTTCCATCGAGAGCCTGACTGCCGAAGTTAAACAGAAGTCTACTCTAGAGTCGGCTCCGTTGTCTCAGAAGGCGGTTAGGTTCCCTAACCGACTTGGTTACGGTCAATACGGAAGGAAAATTCAAGTTCGTGCTAATCATTTTCAGTTGCGAGTGGCTGATAAGGATCTACACCACTATGATGTAAGTATAGTTTGCTCATAAGTTTTTTGAACTTTAAGTGTATAGTTTTTGTTGTTGTTTATTATGTTGGTAAGTTACAATGTGGTATGGATTTCTAGAGGTATTTTACAAGATATTTAAACTATGTATAGTTTTTGTTGCTCACAAGATATTTTACAACATGTTTAAATGATAACAGCTGTGTTAACAAAAGGGCAACAATTTCTACACCTCTTGGTAAAAACATTGGATGAATAATCAAAACAAACCCTAAATTAGGTGTATTTTCCCATTAGGGTTTCATGATCATGAGAGTAATATGAGGGTTTCATGATCATGAGAGTAATGTGACTGGAATATAAGAACAAAAAAATAGTAAAAGTAAAGAAAGTGTAATTACCGGGAATATGAAAAGGAGAAGGTAGGTGAACAAGGGTTGGGTTTGGTTCAGCGGATCGTTCTTGTTTGTTATTTTTCTTCTGTCCAGACCTTATTTCGGAAGTGCATTTCCGAATTCCTCCAAGGGGGGTGAATTCGGAGACGCACTTCCGAATACACCAATTTTCTGAAAAACAACTTTATTTCGAAGAAGCATCTCCGAAACCAATATTTTTCATTAAAATATTCACCTTTTCGGAGATGCATTTCCGAAAACACCTTTTTTTCCAATAAAAGTACGTTTTCGGAAATGAACTTCTGAAACAAGAGGTATTTTTGTAAATTCTCCAGAGGTGACCAAGAAGGTTAGGAGGTGGGTGGCTTTTGTTGGTTAGCATTTTTTGTTAGGATGCAAATTTGAATTTGACTCATAGATGTAGATGTGTGGATTGAGACATGCACCTCACTTTTTTTTGACTTGTGGCTCAAGATAGTGGTCAAGGTGGGGTTCAAGAGAAAGGAGTGTGATTTCAAAATTTACTAGATTTAACTTGCTGATATTTTCATTGTTGAATTTGGGTGATATATTATCGTAATGGACTACGGCCGATTTTGGTACAAGATAGGAATTTTTTCTTGAAAATTGCTCCTCCTACTTTAGGAGTGGAGACTCATTAAATGAAAATTTAAAATACTCATCAAATTTAAAATGTATTTTCGGACGTGTCTCATATATATTATATTATTTCGTAAGCGAGTCACAAACTATCCACATCAAATATTGGTGAGTCATCATATAGAAATTTGAAAATACTCTACAAATTCAAAAATATATTTTCGAACGCACCTCATATACACCTCACCCCTTCTTAAACGAGTCACATCCTCATTTTACTAATAAAATAGTTCGGAAACATACTTCCGAAATACATCTATAAAAGTATACTTCCGTAGGAAGGTGTGGAAACATATAAGAGGGTGCGGCCAAAAACCTTGGCCCTTCGTGTGAAAAAGTGCAGACAAAATTGACATGTCCAACAGGATAAACCCATTTTACCACCCCTAGTTATTACGAATTACACTATAATCAGAAAATACAAATATGAGACGATTAACAAGATAGACAATCAATTAGTCAATTAATCCAAACTCAATTTATACAATATGCCTAAAATGAATCTTATTTATCGAATACTCAATCTAATATTACAAATCTTATGTAGTTATAATCACAAAAAAGGTGAATTCGATGATTGAATCTATCTCATATCTATGTTTAAACATAAATTACTATAAGTTGATAAAACCTAGCCACATCAATTCTAGAAAAGTGATAAACCCAATCAAGAAAAATTATATAGAAAATTAAAAGGAGTGCTAGATAAGAATGCATCGATATTTTTAGTGGTTTAGCGAATTCCTCGTCGCTTTGCGCCTAATCTAGTCTCCAATGGTCAACCATTAAAACTCGTAGCCTTCCAATATATGACAATTTTACAACGTGTCTTTTTAATACAATCAGATAATATCAAATAATGCAGAAAATTAAAACACAATTAAGTAGCTTCAACGTGAATCATCTTCTTCTAATTTACAAAACTCGTGAGGCTGAATTCCACAAGATCTTCACTCGATCTTGAAGGTTCACTATAGTTTAATATTTGTAAAAGACCCAACAAGGCTGGGAGCTATGCAACCCCCAAGAAGGGTGACGACCATATGCCGCCCTCTAGGAGGTATCACCTCTCCCCAAGTACCTTTCACTCGCCCAATTATGGGAAATGTAGGAAAAAAAATTTCTTGGTCAGATAGAAGTCAGGGTCAGTGGTTGATCCATGTATCCCTTGGAAATAAGGATTCAACGGTCCATCATTGATTGAGTGGACGGTGATCCTTCCCAAATAAATCCTAGAATCAAAGGTCTTTATAAATACTTATCCCCTAATGAGATAAAAGACAGATCATTCAGACCCTAAGCATAACACTCATATACTGAGCCACTCACCTCATATGAGTTGGCCCTCTAAAACCACCGAAAATGCTATAACACCACCATACAGGGCCTCTTATCGCCTTGGGAAAATCCTAAAACGCCTAAACTGTTATAAACCTGATAAGGCCACTAAGTATCCCCTACCCTTGTAGAGATAACACGTACACATGTACTTTTTGAACAACATAGTGACGTCCATCATGCGGCTCTGATAAAACTAACTTGGCATGTGCCTCTTCAATTCTCTTTCCTTCCATTTTCCTTTCTAAGATGGCCAATAAAACTCCACACTTTAATACAAACATCATAGCCAGAGGTTTTATTGGTGAAGGAAGTTCCAACTCATCATGAAGTAAATACGCAAGGTAGATGCTTGCTGCCAATTTGATATCTCTAGTTTTCCTCGGTGTGAACAAGGGGAAACAGAGGTTAGCATCACCTTTTCCAACAAGGATACCATCAAAGTCAACCCTCATAATAAATACCCTATGGTCATCACCGTGCGACATGGCAACTGGGATATCAGGCAAGTCTTAATAGATCCCGGGAGTTCTCCTGATGTCCTATTCTTGGATGCTTTTTAGAAGCTTCAGCTTAATCTTAACAATGTCAAAGTGTTCATAGGCTCGTTAATAGGATTTTCAAACAAAAAAGTAAAAGTAAAGGGCCACGTGTCCCTAAAGACAACATGTGGAGAGGAAGTAGACATGAAGGAGATTAAAGGCACCTACCTTATCGTGGAAGCCATGTCTCCCTACAATATCATCCAATGCCGACCTTCTATCAATGTGTTAGGGTAGTTATTTCCATCCGATACATGGTCCTAAAGTACCCGATGTCAGGTGGGCGAGTCGGTACGATTCGAGGAAACCACTATATCACTCAAGAACGTTACCAGAATAGTCTGGAAACAGATAACAAAGAGCTCGTCCTTGTGGGCACCCCAGATACAAACATCAATTATTGGGATTCTAGGTTGGGCGTAGAAATGAAAGACTATGCCCATAGAGGACATGAAGGAGGTCATAATATGCCACTTCAACCCATCAGGTGACAAAGATAGGTACTTCATTTACTGAAGAAGAAGAACACGAAAGTCATTAAAAATGACGACCTGACCATATAATGCACAAGTAACACAATGATCTAATCAACTTCCTATACTAAGTTAGATTAACATCTTGCCCATCCCCATTCTTCAACAACTGTAGCCTCAGTTCAGTAGGAGTAACAACCTCTTTACAATGCTCCATTTGAAACTTCTTCAAAATCTTAAGCACATACCTTTTTTGGTGCATGAGTAGTCCCTTTATTGGACTTGTGGAACTCAGTACCAAGGAAGTATGTCATGAGTCCAAGGTCAGTCATCTTAAAATCCTTCATCTGCTCACTCTTAAACTTAGAAATTCATTTTTCGTTGTTGCCCGTAATCAACAAATCGTCTACGTATAGACAAAGGATTATCACCCATTCACTTGTATCCTTCTTCACATACACACCACGTTCATATACACACTTCTTGAAGCCATTCTCTTTTAAGAAACCATCTATCCTCTTATTCCAAGATCTCAGAGCTCGTGTGAAACCATACAATGATTTATTCAACTTGTAGAACTCTGGCCCTTGGTTTTTCACAACAAAACTAGGGGATTGTTCTACATAAACTTCCTCTTTAAGCGGTCCGTTCAAAAACGCAAATTTCACATCCATTTGGTAGATGGATTAATTGTTGTTATTCGCAATACCAACATCTAATCTAATGGTTTAAAACTAGCCACCAATACAAATACCTCTTCAAAGTCTATGCATCCTCTTTGCAAAAATTCCTTTGCAATTAATAGAGCCTTATGCTTGATTATTTTATCTTTGGGATTTATATTTACTTTGTACACCCATCTTACACCAACTAGCTTCTTTCCTTCAGTAGATGAACTAACTCCCAAGTCTTGTTCTGCTCAATTGATTCCAGCTCCTCCTTCATATCACAAATCCATTTTGGATCACTCAAAGCCTCCTCCATTTTACACTACAACAAATAACACTTTTTATGATGAAGCTTTCACCTCATCCAGAAAAAAATTGAGGTATTATGCCAAACACACCATGTTTTATTTTTTTTTATAAAAATAAAACAACATTTCCCCTGGTTTTTAATAAAATTGAGGGGTAAAACAAATCAGAACACACTTCAAATCCCACTTAAGGATATTTATATTTTTAATTGTTTATAAGTGAATACTAAATGATCTAAATCTTCGGTTTTGTTACAAATCAAGGGATAACATAATCACATTTTACTATAAAAGCACTCATCAAACAAATTTTACCATAATCCTAACTCTTATGTTGCTGCCCAAAACTAGTACGCATCATTATCTGGGATGGATTGCAAGACATAAAAAATCTTCAATGTTCTTCTACCTTTGAACAAAACATTTTTCTGCCATTGCAATCTATCTCACATAATGATGTTGATGTTGTATTTTTGGAATAACTCTCTGTTAAAGATTTATTAATGAATGTTGGAAAAATTCCCTATGATAGATTGCAAGTGGAGAAAATCATTTTTGCTTCCAAGTTAAACAAAGAAGGATGTTCAACCTTTAAAAAGATATACACAACAAAATTTAGAATTGCAACGATAAAGATGAATCTGAATTTTTTTAATATTCTGTGTAAACAATGTAATGTTTATATATATATATATATATATATATATATATATATATATATATATATATATATATATATATATATATATATATATATATATATATATATATATATATATATATATATATATATATATATATATATATATATAGGGCATATCATATGAGAATGTCATCTTTATATGAGAATGTGAGAATGAATCTGAACCATTGAATTTTAAAATAAATGGTGGAGATTATGAGTGAATCTTTTTTTCTCTCTCCTACATCATTTATTTCAAAATGTAGGAGAGAGAAAAAAAATATTCACCCATAATTTCCACCATTTATTTTAAAATTCAGTGGTTCAGATTCATTCTCACATTATCATATAAATAAGGCATTCTCATATGATATGCCCTATATATATATATATCATTCACCTCGGTTTTGAATAAAACTAAGGGGCTCAGTTATTTTATTTTTCTATTTAAAATAGAAAATGCGTTTCTCATCGGTCTTTTTTTAAAATCGAGGGAATATGTTACAGAGCTACAACAACGAATCTCTACCCTACATTCTTAAAGGACCAATATTCAAGATATTGCCAAGACATCAATCCACAACAAACTATCTACATCCACCCCTATATATCTTTCTTGTGAAAGTATTTGCGTTGATAATATTTCCTCAAGATAATGAAATTTTGGAACTTAAAAAAGTTTGGAAAAGTTCTCAATGATGAATTGATATTTGGAATTGATATTCCTAATATAGTTTGTTAAAAGTTGATTGCATGCAGTCCATAGAACTTTAAAAGAATGAGCATAAAATGTATCCAACAGGATCTGAATTATAGTAAAGATGTGTTATTCTCCAAAAACAACAACTACTATGATAACACTACATTTGTTGTAATAGTGTAATTTAATATTCTGTGTAAAAAATGTAATGTTAAAAAAAGCTTATACACCTTTTACTTCGGTTTTTTCCAGAAACCGATGGTATTATTTTGACGTGATAATTGAGAATATTGATCACCATTCTTAAACAAATTGGTGTCGTCTATTTCATGAGTATCAATGTTCAAGACACTCCCATTAGTGATCCGTGTGAAACCTAACAAACATCCATTATAAAAGTATTCTGAATATCAATAATTGTTAATGAAACATATAACATGAAAACTTTGAAGCGTAAAAAACTCGGTAAAATTCTCTATGATGGATTGCAAGAGTAAAAAATAAATTGTGTTTAAGGTCTGTGTTCTTCAGTAAACAATTTTTTTATGGTGTTCATCAATAATCATATATTCATTCATTTAACTAATCTATTTTCTTATTTTACATCAAAAACAAATCAATGCAAAAAGGGATATGGAATATATTGCATCCAACATTTTATCTTCCTGATATTTCAACGAAACGGGGATCCAATGTAACACCCCATATTTTTCCATTTTAATTTAATTGAGATTTAAATTAATTAATTGGAATTATGTAGTAGTTTAATTGAATTATTGGAGAATTGAGAAGAGGATGTTATTGAGCCAAGGTAGTGATTAGTAAAAGAGGGGTACTAATACCAAGCCTTTTACTAAAGTATATTTTCTATTTTTCATAAGAGAAAGAGAGTAGAGAAAATTGAAAAATAGAAGAGCAAAGAGTCAGAAGAGGAGAAAGAGCTGAACGTGAAAGAGAACCCTGAAGGAAGAAGAGGAAGAACCGAAATCAATCTCTAAGGTAAGGGGGGACTCTTTCGATTACCATCTCTTATGTATTCATGGGTAATAGAATTGATTTAGTGTATCATTTGATTCAATTGGGATATGTTAGATTTTGGGATTGTTGGGTTTTGGAAAGTTTCATAACTTTAGGCTTAATTGATGAAATTGGATGATGATGATTGTGTATGATGTTAATTGACTCCTAAAACATGTTAGAATTGTGCTATAATATGTGAATTGGTACTGTGTCTATGTGGTAATCGTTTTGGTATGAATTGGGGTGAGTTGGGAATGGATAGATGCTGTCAAAAAGTGAACTTTGGGGTTGCAGGTACGAGTTAACCGGTTACCTGAGGCTGGTAACCGATTACCTGAGGTTACGTGGATGAATAAGTGCTTTTCATTGTGAAGTAACCGGTTACATGAGGTGAGGTAACCGGTTACCACTGTTGGATTTTGTGTTCTTGGTTCTGTCTGGGAGGCAGTAACCATTTACTAGGATTGAGGTAACCGGTTACCGCTGTTATGAATAGAATTCTGGGTTAGTCCGTCAGGAAGTAATCAGTTACTCCATTTGAGGTAACCGGTTACCGCTGTGTGTTTTTGAAAATAAATTATTTTCTAAAATTCATATCTTTTGAATCGTGTATCCGTTTTAAGTGCCATTTTGGGCATTGTAAAGCTAATTAAATATTTTACGTGATAAAATATTGAGATGGGCAGTGGCCGATTTATTTTAAAAACCTCAATTTAATTGTTTTAGAGAAATTGTACATTGTGTGTATATGATGTTAGGTGTGACAATGTGTTGAGGTGGTGATGGATTGATTGTGTTGCTATTGTTATGATTTGTTATGTTGATGTGTGATTAATTTGAATGTTGCTGATGACATGTACAAACTTTATTCGGTGATATGGTGTTGAGATGATTTGTTCATCGTTATTGGTGATGGTAAGTATGTTATATGTGCATGCATTCATAATCCTTTTGGTGGCTGAATCCCGGTGATGTTTTGGATCAGTGGAGGGAATAATTCCCATTGTGTGGAATTTGTACTGGCAGGGCCGTATCTCGGTGATGTTTAGATTGGTCAGATGGGCTAATCCCATGACTTATTGGTACCATATGCATAGTGTCAATGCATTGCATATATGTGTATGTGTTATAACATGATTGAAAGAATTCCAGTGTTATTTCATGATGATGATGATGTTGATTGGATTGGTGTTGTTAATGATTGATTTCTGAAAATCTGAATATATTGTAATTGGGTGAATGGTATACTTTTGACGTTTTATTGTTTATGAACGCATAATATTTGTTAATTGCGAATGTGACTCACCTTTACTGTTGATATTTTCAGATTGAGGAGTAGCGGCTTTTGGCTTGGTAAGGATAGCTTATAGGCTAGTCTGTCTAGTGTAGCGTCGGTGTCATGCTCTGATTTGTAACACTGGGGAACGCTAGATTAGAGTTGATGATTTGCACTATTATTTTCTGTTGGTTTTTGGATTATGTTTAAGAGGTTTTGCATGGTGAAGATTATGCTATTCGGTTTTAATTTGATTCCGCTGTGTTGAACATGAATTATTAAAGTTGGATTTCGTTCCTCGTGAAGCATGACAATTTATATGACGTGTTGTTTAATCTGAATTGTGACATTCTTTTTTTTTCATGTTTACTCTGAATATTTTATAAATTTCCGTGGGGTTTAGAAGGGTGTTACATCCAACATCTGATCTTCACCAATAGTGATGACAATGAATCAGATCCAAAATTTATTATATATATATATAGAAATATTCTGTGTAAACAATGTAATATTATGGGTAAACAATTAATTTATAAATATTATGTAGTTTGTAACGAATTTAAAAAATATCAATCTTACCTCTCGATTGATAAACCGAGATGTTTGATGCAGTAGTTTTGGAAATATTAAAAGTGCATAAGTTGGGGTTCGAACCCCATGTGCATAAGTATTTTCACCTTGGTGTTTTAAAAATCGAGGGTAAAGTTGATACTTTTTCGTGACACCCTTCGTTACCTCGCTTCTTTAGCCGAGATTAAATGTATTTTGCCTCCGAGGTGAAATGTGTTTTTTGTAGTAGTGGATCCGCCATTGTCATTGACTTTGTTATCTCGGAATAGCTCACAATCTTGGAGTCTTGGAGGCAAACCTCTTTTCCTTGTTGATCTTCTCACACTTTCTTTCATTCGGGCTTCAATGGGGGCTGGTTATGCACTTTCCAAAACTGTAGGAGAGAATTTTGCACCGGTGTAATCGGTTGCACTTTTCTGCTAACTGATTACACTATGATGCACTTCCTTAATTTCATCGAAAATGACGTCTCGGCTGATCACGATATTTCTGTTTGCTGCATCATACAATTTCTAACTATTAGTAGAGTGATACCCTCAAAGTATCATTAATTCTCCCTTATCATCCAACTTCTTTCTAAGCTGTCCCGACACATGTCGTTATGCTAGCGAACCGAAATCTCTCAAGTGATTCAAATTTGGTTTAAATCCAGGCCATGCTTCCTCCGATTTTATTTTCTCAAGTTTCTTTGTTGTACACATTCAACAAATATGCATCTATGGACACCGTTTCTCCCCATAACTCTTTCGGCAAGTTCTTTCCTTTCAACATGCTTTTCACCATGTTCATAATCGATTAATTCTTCCTTTGAAAAACCATTTTGTTGGGGGTAGTAGGGTGGTACTACCTCATGCAATATGCCCTCTTGATCACAAAACCTTGTAAAGTCATTTAAGACATATTCGCCTCCACTATCCATTTTGAGAACTTTGAACTTGTGATCGCTTTGTCTTTCAACCATAAATTTGAACTTCTTAAACACTTTGAATACCCCATCCTTTCTCTTGATTAGGCATGTCCATAGATTTCTACTATAATCATCGATGAATGTGACAAAATATCTATTGCCACCAGTCGAATCAACTTGCATCGATCCACACACATCCGAGTACACCACCTCAAGGTGACACTTGACTCTACAACCTGCATTCTTGCTGAATTTTCTCTTATTTTTCTTTGCTTGCCCATATTCTTCACAATTTCAGTCGGCATGTTGATCAATGGCGGCCCTGTTACCATTCCGTTCTCTTACAAGACATTGAAATCTCTAAAGTTGAGATGCCCAATCCTATAATTTCATAACCACTCTTCTCGACTAGTCGCTATAGCAAGACACCTATGCTCCATAACCTTCAACTCAACCTTTAGAGTTCTATTGGTAGCCATAAGAACTTTTAGGACCAAGACCTCGTTTGCATCCATAATGCGTAGCGTCTTGTTCTCCATATGAATATTTTAGCCATTCTCAAGCAATTGGTTAATACTTAAAAGGTTACACTTTATTTCGGGAATATACAACACATCCTTTATCAAAGAATATCTACCATCCCTTCTCTCGACCGATACATTATAGATCCCTTCCGCCGCTAGAGTGGAATCATCCGCGAACTTCACTTTGTTCTTCATGGCACGATTGATTGTAACAAAACAATCTTTTATCCTTGTCATATGCGTTGAACACCCGGAGTCCAAATACCATTGATCATTGCACTGTACAGCTTCTTTCAAAGTCACCATTGCATTTTCTCCAGTATGCAATCGGTTCACATAATTGTGCAACCAATTACACTTCACTTCTGTAGCACTTTTCAAACTATTGTTGCTGTTGTCTAGCACCTTGTTGATGTTGCATTCTTCCTATGTGATCATAACCAAGAGTGTGTTCTCCTTATCGAACACTTGGCGTGAAACTCTTGCTTCATCTTCTTAGGGTTCTTTCTTGTTGAAATTGCATTCTCTTGCAAAATGGCCAAGCTTTTGACAATTAAAGCACTGCACGCCGCTCTTGTCAACCAATCTTCATCCACCTCTGCCCCTTAGATTTCCACCTCTAGAGTTTTTTGATCTAGCAGCTCTACTATCATTGTTTTCACCCTTTTAGAATGTTGAATTATGTGAATTTTGGACTTCTCTTCCACCAAAATTCTGAAAGTTTCCTCTACCTTTGCTCATAAGACACTTTTTCTTTGTCTTCTTGTCTCTCTCATTGAAGCGGGCTTGCAAAGCGATCTCCACATTTGCCTTGTCAACATTCCTTTCCTCCATTCTTTGCTTATGTGCCTCAAGAAAGCTCTACAACTCCTCTTTGCTCATTGTCGTAAGATCATTCAATTTCTTAATCGCTACGACTATGTTATCAAATGTTGCCGTCAAAGAACGCAAGATTTTCGCAACAACATAATGCTCCATGACCGTTTCTCCACATGCTTTTACCTGGCTCACCAATCGAGTAGTTCTCGCCGTTAAATCATTGATGGTCTCTTTCTCCTCCATTTGAATCAACCTAAGTTGACGTTTGTGAGTTTATAACCTCGAAACCTTCACCTTGTCAGCCCCTACGTATGCTTTCTCAATAATCCCCCACAATTGCTTTGATGATTCACAATCACCGACTTTCTCGAGATTATTTGTATCAACGCATTGATGGATTAAAGCAGCACCTTGAAATCTTTTTTCTTTTCTTCCTTATGTGATGCTCGTTGTGCATCAGTTGCACATTCAACAAGAGGATTCACACCGTTCTTTATCACTTTAAGAACATCTTGATAGCCAAACAATACCTTCATTTGCTTGCACCATTTGTCGTAGCTCTTCGCATCAAGGATGAGTAAGTTTGCATGAATTCTTTCATTAGAGACATAATTCATGTTGCACACTAGGTGTTTGTGGATCAAACCAAACTCTTGATGAGAAATATTAGAACTTGGAACCACAAGATTGATGAAAATACTTTAGTAATTGAGTGCGGAGAGAGAGAGAGATAGAGATAGATATATATATATATATATATATATATATATATATATATAGAGAGAGAGAGAGAGAGAGAGAGAGGATGAAAATATGGTAGATTCTCATTAATTTCAAACACAAGATACCCAAGAGTATTTATACAACAATACAAGAGATGAAACACAATTAACTACCAATAAAACTGAAAATTTCAAAGTGTAATCGGTTGACATTAAAGTACAACCAATTACACTTTACTATTGACTTCATTTTCAAATAAAAATATACAGATGCGACATAAAAGTACAACCAATTACATTTTGCTACCGTAAATCCTATTAATTAATTTTTTAATGGTGTAATCGGTTTACATAAAAGTAGGGGTGATCAAAACCAAACCAACCCAATAGAAAACCGCAAACCAAACCAAACCAAATCGAAACCGCAAAAAACCGCATTTGGTTCGGATTAGTTTGGGTCATCTTTTAACAAAACCGCATGGTTCGGTTTGGTTTGCGGTTTGTATTTTAAAAACCGAACCAAACCGAATCAAACCGCATTATGTTACAACCTAACTTTTACTTAACTCACATTCAACCCAAACTTAAATCTATAATACCTTAACCTTATGTTACGAACAATTTTCTCATCCTTACACATGATTTTAGTCCCGATCTTCTCAAATCTCTAATAGCATCATCGCGTCTTCTTTGCCACATACATCTTCCCTCTTTTTCTATAATCTATACTCTCTTGTATTCTTTCTTTTTCACCTTCTCATTTTTAGGCAAATGTTCCCTATTTCAGTTTCGTTTTTATCGCACATCTTCTTCTCTAATCTCTCAAGTCTTTTGTTTTTTCTTTTTCACCTTCACTAATCTCTCGTATCTTCTATTTTTTTGTTTCATTCTAATAATTTTTATATTGTTTTATACTATTATTTTATGTTTATTATTCCACTTTTGTCTAATTTAATTTTTACATATTAAATAGAAAGTTATTGTCAAAATATGACGGGTTTTGTTGTTATTTAATAGTGTATGAATGTCTCAATACAAAGTTATGTTATCATCTATATGTATATGAATGGTTCAATAAAATATTTTTAAAAAACCGAACCAACCGCACCGAACCAAACCACATTAGGTTGGTTTGGTTTGGTTCGGATTTTTTTTAAAAGCCAACCGAACCAAACCAAACCGCACGATTTTTTCTGTTGCGGTTCGGATGATTTTTTTCGTCAAAACCGCCCAAACCGCACCGCGATCACCCCTACATAAAAGTTCAATTGATTATATGAAACATGCATTAGATTTTCTCTTAACAAGGTCTCCCTATTCCGCCGTATCAAAAGCTCATTCTATTATACCGAAACTCGTTTCTATTCGACCTCTACCAATTTCTAGATCCAGAACATTTATAATCCAACACAAAACCTATAAACTGGTAAACATTTTAAAAATAAGGTAAAGCGGAAGCTTGTATCTGAGAGTGTTCAAAGTAAAGTGAAAAACCAATGCTAACATTCCCTCTTGATTATTATTAATTATTTTAAACTTATTTTTTAATAATAAAATTAAAGTAAATAACAAAATAAAATGGTACCAAGAGTCGTTAACCGACCACGGTGGCATGCAGTTAATCCCTATGAAATGATCTTTTGCCATACAAAAAAGTTGTTAAGGATAATTTTCAACTTAACGAAAATTTACTCAAACACCTCATTCCTAGCAACGGTTATTCACCTTATTATTATTATAATCTATAATCAATTCTTCCATTGTTAATGCTTTTGGTTGCAAAAATTCATTCATCATCATCTCTTTCTGGTTTCCCTATCACATTGCCATTGTCTTTGGAGGTATTCACATTATTTAATTTTTTTTTAATATATTGATCTATTATTAATTATATGATTGTTTATATGATATGATTTTTCTACATAGATTTTCCTCAAATCTATCATGTTTGATGTTTTGTATCATTGCTTGTTTATCAAGCAATGTTTTCTCTATGACAATGCATTGTTATTTTGTTGGATTTGACCTAAAATGTAGCAAAACTTTTTCGGTTAAGATGAATTTGTTCGTATTATATATTTGTAGCTTCTTTGTTAGGGAATACGTTCGATTCAATTTTCCGATTTTGTTTGTTTTTTTTTTATGTCTGTCGACTGCCGAATAAAGTTCGATCGAATTTCTTTAATGTAATTTGATATTTCAGGATGGCTGCTAGCTTCACCTATTGGGATGATTGTGTTGATCCTGAGGATCTAGAGGCAATGTGGAATGTACCTGAAGTTAGCGTCGAGTGGTTAAAAGCTGGCGAGGAGCAAGGTCAGAAAGTTCACCTCTCTCGCGATCCTGATGGACAGCCGTATTTAACACAGACGGAAATGAGGGTAAAATACACCACTCTATCCTTTAGACTCTGATACCATCTTAAAATTTTCGGTTGAGTTTAACTCAATGGTTAAAAGTCGGTTTTCTTAATTTGCATCGTTTTGTGTATTTTCAGGCTGTAGCTGACATTGTTATTAACCGGCACTTTCAGTCGGAAATAAATCCCGTATGTCTTTAATATTTTGTCGTTATCATGACATAGATTAAAAACGATAACTTCTTCGTTAAGAAACGTCAAGATCATTATGGTTTGTAAGGTTTACATTTTATCATTGTTGTAGGGCATGATTTGTGCTATTGCTGAACTCGAAAGTGACAGGATCCTACTTCTTACGAACACTGGCCGCAAATCTAAAGAGCCTAATGTAGGGCTTATGCAACTTCTACCAAAAACCGCGCAATGGTTGATAAGGTACTAATTAGGTGTTAATCGATTATTTCATACACCGAATTAAAAAATCGAGCAAATATCCAAATCAAATCTGAAATAGTACTACAATTTCAAGGGCCGAATTGGATATTTACTCGTAAAAATTCCTTATTTCATTGCTATGTTATGGTTCACCGAGGTTAATACAGCTTACAGTGGATTAGGTTATAGTTCATATGCGGCGGAAGATAATATAGAATACCTATTCAAACCTTTTGTAAATGTATATCTCGCGGCTGCCTATCTTAAATGGCTGTCATGCTTCGATAACAAGTAAGTTATGTATATTTCACGTGATTTACGTATACAGTATCATGAGTGTTTTCCGAAAAAATGTATCATATTGAGGAACATTTCTTGCAGACAAAGAGATGAAGAGTTTATTGTAAGAGCATATAAAGGCGGTACGAAGAAGGCAACTCACAAATCAACGCTGCGTTATTGGAAAAGCTACCTTGCTGTCAAAGAAAGTTTTCCATGCAGGTGGTTCCTTATTTTCCTCGTTGATAATTTTCGTTCATTTATTCTTTTTAAACTTTCACGCGGCTGTTAATTCTTCATTCGTGTGCAGAAAATCCGTCGATGATAGTCCTCCATCGAACTATGCTGGGGCTCCCGTTCATTCTCATACCGGATCTCCTATACATTCAGCACAATCAAAAGGTCACTTTCGCATTTTAACGTTGTTATCCGAATAATTCTTACTACATGCATGTTTACGCGCATAGATTATATTGCCTGACAAATTTTTTCGGTATGTTTTTACCATAGATGCAAATGATGATACTTATTGGGATTCCAGAACATCTCTGGAAGACATGGAAGCTATGTGGAATCATCCTGCAGTCCGAAAAGTATGGAATAAGTCCAAACAAAAACGCGGAAAGGTGCGTTTTTCTCAAGATGAAAAAAAGAGACCGTATCTTTCCCGCGTGGAAATGAAGGTAGGAATCTACTAACTAATTAAATCGAGAATGAAACTCGTCTTTGCATGATCACGCTAACTTTCTAAAGAGAAATGCATATCCTTATGATATAGTACTTTTTCTTACAGGCAGTTGCAGATATAGTTCTAATCAAATACCTCAGCAAACCAAAAACTAAATCGGTATGTATACTAAACCGAAGAAATTTGATTACCTTAAATCGAAAAGGACTAAACTAAATGCAAGTCAAGTATGCCTACAACACATATCGAACACGTTTAAAAATTTGCAAACACTTTTGGCGTTGAACAATAACTATAAAATAATTTACGTGGACAGTGCATATCCTCTTCGGTTTTTCTTTTTCTGAATATTGTTTGGTGCACAGACAGTACTTTGTGCCATTGGAGAGGTTGCTAGCATGCGCTTTGTACACGGAGTTGGACCGAGGCCTGGAATAATGGGGATCGACTATTCCACTGCTTTTTGGCTTTACTTGTATGTATTAGACTCATCAATTTTTATGCTTTCTTCTACTGCAAGCAATTGTCTTGTTTCTTCGCTTAAAATTGAAACGCGGTGTTTTGTTCAGGGAATTAGGCTTCAGAGCTTACAAACTTGAATCTGTTGAAGATCTCAGCAATCCGTTCGTGTCCATGTATTTCGGTGCTGCTTATGTGGCATGGTTATCAGAATACGAAGGAAGGTACATACGATACGAGTACTCGCCGATCTTCGGAGAATTAAAATACGTGTTTATCCTTAACTAATTCATGTTTGACTCATTGATTGTGATTCAGGGAAAGAACTCCGGATTTTTTCGTTCAGGCATATTTTGTAGGACCGAAAAACGTGAACCCTCAGGATACAAGCACTCTTTGGCTAAAATATGAGGAAGTTCACAGTAAATATGAAGAAGAAAGAAAAAAGTAAATTTTTTGACACTAGTATTTTAAAATATGAATGAATATTTACGTTTTGTACTTTAACATTAGTAGTATAATAACATGATCACATGGATATTACTTTACAGGCACGGCGAAAGCTGCTCCATTATGTAACCTGATAATGGCGTAGCGATTCTAGATTTCGAGGATCTATCCGAAGTTGAGTTGTGTTTATCTTGTGTTATTTGAGACTATCTGATTGGCGTGCTATAGAAAAGGAATCGAGAAATGGAAGAAAGAAGGAAAGGAAAGAAACTTGCATTCCAAGAAATTAAAAATACTTCTTGTATAGAACTGATTGTATAGTCTATTTGTTTTAGATTGATGCTTCAAAAGCAATTTCATCAGAAGCAAGAAAAATATGTTGCAATGATAAGAGTTTGTCCACTAGTCATAGTCAATTCAATGCAAATTCAGTTGTTACTCCATTGCAGAAAAACAGAAAGAATGCAATTTAGGATGTTACAATAGCTCAAACTATTACATTGGAAAATAAAATGAGTGCTGTATGAATAAATTATGCTTAACTTTTATTTAATGACTCATGAATGAGCTATCTCTGTATATGTTTGTTTAAAACCTGTTTGAATTTGTTTCAGCTACATCAATTTGATTCTTTGAAATTTATCTCTCACTTCCTCTAAAAATAAAGGGACGAAGGGAACCAGAAAGTCTGATGATGATTGTAATTTGATGAACAGGAAAGCTATTGGACAAATTCGATAATGAATAGATCAAAGTGTCTTTTATCATGTTGCGCAAGAAACAGTTGCATACATGTTATGAACGAAATTAGAAATCTAGTACGAGAAAAATATAGTCTAGAATAAAGTCTCTTTTATTCGGCAATTGGTGAACCTCAAGTATTGAGAAATCCAGAGTGTTTTTGAACACTTGAGAGGTTTTTAAGAATTGATAAATTAACTCACCAATACGAAGATGAGGCTTGAAGATGAATTACAAGTATTGTTACTCCTAAGCTCCTTACCAGATAATTGGGACATACTTGTGATTCATTAAGCAATTTAGCACCACAAGGTGTTCTAACATTTGACATAGTAATATGTAGTGTGTTTAATGAAGACTCATGAAGGAAGGAAATGGGAATGTCGACAGATTCTGAGGCATTTGTTGCAGAGTAACGTGGAAGAAGCATTCACAAGAAGTTCAATACTAGATACTAGTAAAGGAGAAAGTCAAGAGATAAGTACATGGGATGACTGTGGAGAAGAAAAAAAATGTAGAATGTTATTACTCTCACGAGAAAGGTCACTTGAAGAGAGAATGTAAGAAGCTCAAAAGAGATAAGCAATAAATGGTGATGCGAAACATAGCCGCTACCATTTTTCAAGGCAATGAGGTGATATTTGTTTGTGATGATATTCATGTTAATTTGGCATCCAAAGATACATGTTGGGTCATAAATTCTGGTACATCATTCCATGTAATCTCACAAAGAGATTTATTATCCTCATATACAAGCAATGACTTTGGTAATGTGAAGATGGGTAATGGTAATTGATCCATAAATGTGGGAAAGGATGTTTTCCTAAAAACAAACACAGGTTGTCACATAACATTGAAAGATGTGAGACATGTTCCTGACACGCATGTCAATCTAACATCCATAAGACCGCTAAAAAAGATCAACCATAAAGTAAGAGCTCATTATGCGATTGGAGCCATGGTCAATAATGGGTGTGTTAATGCTCTCGAAAAATACTCCTTGATCGAGTTATGTCATAAACGACTTAGACATATGATCCATAAGGGACTACAAATTCTAGCCAAAAGAGATACTTTAGAAGCTATGCAATGATTGAAAATTTCACTTAAGCTTTGAACACATTATTTGGTTGGAAAACAACAATAGAGCTTCATTTCAATATAAGGCCCCACATAGAAGACCAAATATTTTATATTTGGTGAATTTTAATGTTTGTGGTCCAATGACCACTAGTACTCATCCAGGTGTAAGATATTTTTTTACCTTTATTGAAAACCACTTCAAAAAGGTTTGGGTGTATTCCCTCAAAACAAAAGACCATGTGTTTGTAGTATTCAAATAGTTTTATGCTAGCGTTGAGCGAAAAAAATGGTAAGAAGTTAAAACGTGTTTGCACTGACAATGGAGGATAATTTATGAGAGCTTTCAAACATTAATGTGTGAGTAATGGTATTAGGCATGAAATATCTATTCCAAAAATGCCTTAACAAAATGAAGTGGCTGAGAGAATGAGTAGAACTATTGTTGAAAGAGTGAGAACAATGTTATCTTATGCCAAGTTACCAAAGAGTTTTTGGGGAGAGACTTTGATAATTGTAGTTGATTTAATCAACTTATCCCATTCAACGCCATTGAATGGTGATGTTTCAAATAGTTTTTGAACATGTAAAGATGTATCGTCCAACTATTTGAAGGTGTTCTCTTGTAGAGAATTTGTTCATGTTCCAATCTAAACTCGACTCAAAGTCGAAGGAATGCATCTTCTTGGAATATGGAAATGAAGAATTCAGTTACAAGTTATGGGATCCTGTAGATTAAAATATTATTAGAAACAAATATGTTGTATATTTTGAAGACCAAAATATTGAAGATATTTAGAGTGAGGTTAAGCCTATTATTTCTAAAGAACACCCAATCAACCTGGATCCAATTCCTCTTCTAGAGAAGGAGATGAAATATAATATATTGGAGATGAATAAAATGATCTTCCAATGGATAATGATCCAACTAAATAAGCAACAAATGGTAATAGAAGCAGTAGTGATAATGAATATATGATTGAAGACTATGAGGATGAAGAATAAGAGCCCCAATTAACAAGGTTATCAAAGATATCTAAACTACAAACCAAATATCATGCCATGGAATTTGTGTTACTCAGTGTTGGGAGAGAACCAGAGTCTTATGAAGAAGCTATGATGGATAACCTTAAAAGGGATTGGTTGAAGGCCATGCAAGAAAAAAAATACAATCCTTGCATGAGAACTTGACTTATAAGTTGGAAGGTTTATAGAAAGGTAAAATAGCACTAAAAAAATGTGTATACAAGTTAAAGACAAAAGAAAATAACTCACAATCTAGATACAAAGAAAGATTAACTGTGAAGGGATTTAGTCTAAAGAAAGGCATTGAATTTGAAGATATTCTTTCACCAATGTTAAAGATGTTATCAATTTGAGTAGTTCTTGGTCTGGTAACAAATTTGAATCTTGATGTGGAACAGCTAGATGTGAAGACTATATTTCTTAGTGGAAATTTAGAAGGATAAATTTACATGGAGAAGCCAAAGTGATTTGAAGTCAAAGGCAAAAAAGATTTAGTATATTATTTGAAAAAAGAGCCTGTATGGACTTATGTAGGAATCTCGTCAATGGTACAAGAAATTTGATTCCTTCATGATTGATCATAGGTACCGAAGGACTAATTCTGATTATTGTATGTTTTTGAAGAGATTTTTTTATGGTGAGTTCATCATACTACTTTTGTATGTTGATGATATGTTAATCGTTGGACAAAATAATGAGAAGATAAAAAAGTTGAAGAATGAAATGAAAAAGTATTTTGCTATGAAATAATTCAGACCAACAAAGCATATTCTTAGTATGTTCACTTGTCGTGGTCACAAGGAGCACAAGTTGTGGCTATCAGAAGAAAAGTACCAAGAAGGTGTTGGAGCGGTTTCACATGGAAAAGGCAAAGCTAATTGCCACTCCACTTGCTAGTCACTTTCGTCTTAGTTTAAAGCATATTAGTACAAGTGAAATTGAAAAGTAAGATATTGACAATGTGCCATATGCCTCAGATGCTGAAAGCTTGATATATGCAATGGTATGTACATAAACACATATATATTACACGTGGTTAGTATTGTTACCAGAGTCTTGGTCAATCCAGGAAAGGAGCATGGGATTGTTGTGAACTGGATCTTGCGATTTCTTAGAGGGACTTACAAAATGAGTATCTGATTTGGAATTAGACAACCTAAACTATTTGATTAGATATATGTAGATATAGAGAGAGATATTGATTCTAGGAAATCAAATTTTGGAATTTTATGTGGAGCTATGTGCTTGCAGGTACGGTTATTTACTAAATGATCTTTGATGGTATTGATGTTGATAACACCTAATGTCGATTAGTGTTCAATGGAGTTCTTAAGGATATCTGAACAAGAAACCTGTAATGAAGGCATATATCAAAAGAATATATTTTAAGCCTCATTAGATAGTAAAAGCCAAGTCCTAGATGAAGTACTGAACCAATGATGAATCTTGCAAGGAATCTTAAAGCTCCAAGGTTGTGAAAAAGAGGAAGCATAGAAAGCTTCTGATATTGTGTCTGAGTGATCTTTGTATTGTAAAAGTATAAGAGTTACTCCTAAGATACTAAGGAAACTCACACATACACTTGAAAGTTGTTTTAAACCTATCTCTTTTTCTAAAAAACCTTAAAGTATCTTGAAAACCTATCAAGCCACATGTTGGATTGATTAAGAAGTATTTTTAATCAATCGAGGAAGTTTTCTAGTTCCTAATTGATCAGGGACTTTTTCTAATCGATTAGAGCAAAGAAAATGACTTCTTAATAAATTAGAAACACTCTTAATCGATTATGATACTAGCCGTTGAAGGTTTTCATTTTTACGAATTAGGCCTGTCATATTTAGAGCTCATAATCGATTAGCCCTACGACATAATTAATTATGACATTTGATTTGAGCCATGGATCATTTCCTTTTTGAGCTAAATCATCTTCTATATGAAAGATGTCTCTCCTCATTTCAAAACACACCAGAATACAAATTTCTACTATCCTTTTAGTTTTTTTTACTCTTCTCATCTCCTTTATATTTGCTTTCACTAAAGTTATCTTGTTGACTTGTGATTAAAAATACTTGCGAGGATTTGGTTAAATTTGTGATCATGCTTAAGTGTTTTTCATCAAGAGTGTGATTATCTTGTTTGATATCTTTGGTTCTTGAGATTGTTGATTGGTAAAATAGCAAGTGTACTATTTTGCCTCTGTAGTAATAAAGGGAAAAATCTCCGAATGTCGAATCTCAAGGACTGCTTGACGATATTGAGTTTTAAGACAATTTCAATTAAACAAAAGTTATAAGAGGTTTTGATTTGTTTTTAATAAAATTGCAATTAAAGTAAATGACTAAAATATTCGAACAAAACAGAGATGAGTAGGTTGCTAGGGGTCAGTGAATGATTCTTCCTGTAACAACTTGCCTTCTCAATGCAACAACATAGTTTTCACAATTGATTACCGGTTCTCAAGAGTATCTAATCCTAAGGCCTTAGTGAAAAGATCTTTGACATCACAACCTAATTACTATGTCCATAGGAAATTACAGTTATGATCAAGCATTCCTATAACAAGAATTTCCGGTCACGATAAAGTATCCCTAGTCCTAGGTTATAGTTATTACCATATGTTCTTAGTCAAGTCAACAAACAATAGATGTCCAACTTAGATTATTCATACAAATTCAATATCCGTTTTTCTGACGGTTAAAGCATTAAGAACAATCATAGAACGAATCAACGATTATGAAAACCAAATTGTTATTGCATCAAGGAAATAAAGTCATTACATTCAGGATCAGGGTCACCCCCTAGCAATGGGGGGTTTAGCTACTCATAAAAATAACAGAAAACATAGTGTTAATGGTAGACATTACAGATAATTGAAGGAAATCCAATCTTCAATGGAAAAAGCTCATAGAAATCTTCAATCCTTGCATCAAATCTGAGCTTCCAGCCTTCTGCAGTTTATTTTCACTCCCAAATTCGTCCAACCTTTGTGCCAATGCGTTTCCTCATTTTTATTTCTGCAATTCTGGGCTTTTCAGCCAAACAGGACCAAAATCACGTATGACACGCGTCTGGTAGAGGGAGGTATTTTTAGTGCATTCTGGACTTCTGGCACGCGTCTGGGGACGCGTTTCCTCAGCAGACAGTAATTTTTTTAGCTCCACACGCGTCTGGGGACGCGTCTCAGCAGCAAATGGCATTTTTTCACTTCCACACGCGTCTGGGGACGCGTTTCAGCAGTAGGAGGTGCTTTTTCAACTGTCACACGTGTCTGGGGACGCGTTTGGCCAGTTTTATAAACTTTTCTTCAATTTTGGCTTTTTCGCATCGATTTCTCCTATTTCATTCATCCGAGCCTACAAACACTCAAACACAATACCAAAGCATAAAATTACAAATAATAAAATAAAACATTAATTAAAATACTTCAAAGACAAATAAAATTAAATGAAAATAAGTGTGTGAAAACCACTGATCAAGTGTCTTAATCAATTCTTTGTTTGATTATTGAGATTGTCTTGATACAATCTATGTTTGGTTATTAAGATTGTCCCGGTAAAATATATATTTAGTTCTGGAGATTAGGCGGTAAAATTTCTGTTTGGTTTGTGAGCTTAACCGTCAAAAGCTCCATTTGGTTTGAGGGATTAGCATGTATAAAATCTCTCATTTGTTGTAATAAGGCTTATGGGCATATCCATGAAATCTTAAGAAATTATTTTAGTGGAACTCTCAAGAAGAAATTATTGGGAAGAGGAGTATGCCAAGTGGTAGGCCAAACCTCTATAAATCACAGTGCAATCTCTCTATCCCTATCTCTTTTTATTTTTGTTGATTCATTTTATTTCCTCTATAATTT
This sequence comes from Vicia villosa, assembly GCF_029867415.1. Lineage (NCBI taxonomy): Eukaryota > Viridiplantae > Streptophyta > Magnoliopsida > Fabales > Fabaceae > Vicia > Vicia villosa. Next base: position 26,339,249 of record NC_081183.1, on the reverse strand, counting down.
ATTCTTTCCATTTTTTTGCTACTTTATCTCCGGACTAACATAAACTATTTTCAAAATAAATTGAATTTTTAAAATGAATTATGATTTCACCACTTCATAGATCATCCCCCTATTATGATTGGAGTCACTTGTTAAACAAGTGGCATTAGAGCCTTAATCCTGTTCAAGATTAAATGTCTCAAGAGGAAAGAAATGACTTCAAACGGTTCCCTTAACAAGCCCTTATCCTTTAAAGGAGAAAGACATGCTTTATGGAAAGAGAAGATTATAGTGTTCATAGAAGGGATGGATTTTGAAATGTGGAAGGCTGTGAAAAATGGTTCGTTTGTTCTCACACATGAAGATATTGAACCAAATAGTAAATAGAAAAAGTGCAGCAAATTATGAAAGCTAAAACTATCATCACTCCTACTCTCATTCTTGATGAGTTTTTGCGTGTTTCACACTATAAGACTGCTAACATCATTGAAATTTAAAGAATTCATGTTGTTATGACACAATTTTTTCCAAAGTTCTAGAAGCAAAGTGAAGAAAGATCCTTATTTACTCCTACATGACATCAATACAGAAAGAAAGATCACATAAGACCAAACTGCCCTAAAAATTAGAACCAGATAAGTAATATGAATCAAGAAATTTGACAAAGAAGTAAAAAAGGCCTACATATCTTGGATGACAATGACATGAAATCCTTAGATGAATAAGCTAATATCCTCCTCATGGTAAATCATGAAGAAAATGAGGTAACTTCCCATTTCTACTATCATGACTTATTTCTTATTTGCAAGAAGTTAAATAAAGAAACAAGTAAGTTAAAACAACTTGTCTCCACTTATAAAGATACCATTTTTTTCTTTAGAATTGGAAAATAAATACCTTTTGGAAGAAATAGAAAATATTAAAGAAAGAGAAAATGTTTCAACTCAAATTGCTTTCCTTTTTCACAAAGTACTGGATGAATCTATCAAGTGCAATAAGTATGATGTTTTAAAAAGTGAAAATAAGCATTTACAAAACATACTTGACATATTCACCAAAGGAAGAGAAAACTCAAATATCTTTCTTTAAAATCGAAGAGCATCCTATAATAAGGCTGACCTATATTATGAACCTAAAAACAATGTTAAATATAGGATCTCTAAATGCAGCATTCCTAAGTGTAATTATTGCAATACAAATGTTGATGTCACTTGATTTTGCTTTGTTAAGAGAAGTCATGATAGTAAAAATGTTTTCTTATTCTCATTTCTACAAAGAATATCTTGAAATAAAAATGAAAATATGCTTGCTTATAATTCTATAAATAATATGTATTCCACAAATACAAGAGGAGCCAAAAATAATTTGGCATAAAAATATAAAAGTAAAATTATGATGTATATATGCTGGAAAATCGAACTTACAATATCATATTGATAATGTTTGTTCAAATCATATGGCTAAAGAAATATCATATTCACTCCTATGAGAAGAAAAGTTTCTTTGTATAGTTACAACAAAGGTAAAATTGTTGGATCTAGAACTAGGTAAGAGCCTTAATCCTACCACTGAGTTGTTATGGATTTTGAAGTTTTATAGAACAAGTTACTTAGCAGGGTTAAATATACTTTACCCTCTCAAATGTGAGGGAGTTTTGGTTTACCCCCCGTAATTACCCTTTGCCCAATAATCTATACTGAACCCAAGACAAAGGCTATGACATCCATGTCTATAACGCCCCGATTTTATTTAAATGATTTTTCATAATTTGACTTTGTGATGTTGTGCATTTTTATGCGTTGATGGGTGTTTTGATGTGTTGTGAGGCTCTTGGAATGGGGTGGTTGCATTAAAAATATAGAAATAAGGCGTTGGAGGTGTGTGAGCAATATCGTAGAGATGATGGGTGTTGTGAGTAACTAATTAGTGATATTAGTTAGTAATTATTTTATTTTAAATAATTTAGTTGGGATTATTTAGATTTAAAAATAATTATTTAAAATTTTATTGTAGAATGAAATGTGTAGAAAGAATGAGGGCAAGGTAGTAATTCCATGAGGATTAGTTGGGGTAAGGAAGGAAGACCATGTTAAGGGTCTAAGAGTTATCTTAGTAAAAAGGAAAAAGAGAACAAGGAAATCATATTATTTTTGGAACGATTGTTCAGAGAGAAGTAGAAACGAGAAAGGGAGAAAAAACTAGGGCTTGAAGAATCTACTGTCGAAGCTTAAGGAACTTCAATCTAAGATAAGGATGGAGTTTCAACTTTCTAAGAGTTTGTATAATTATGTGTGGGTGAGGATTAATTGTTGCTAGTAATTGTTCCTCTCTTGTATTTTAAACAATACAATTGGTGTAAATTCTGTTTGGTGAATGAAATTTGTTGATGAAGATTGCATGATCTTGAGGTATGTTGGTGATTGAATCAATTTGTGTAAATTATGAAATTATATGTTGTGTTGGTGAATTGTAATGTGTTGGAGTGTTGCTAAATGATGTATGTGAGTAGGGGTGAGAAGTTAGAATATGAAATTATGCATTGTATGACAATTGGGGTGGTTTGGGTGTTTGCAAAAGTGCTTTTCGTATTCAAAAAGTAGCAGAAAAGTGATTCTGTTACTCATGTAACCGGTTGCTTGAGTTGATGTAACCAATTTCATCATTTAAAATGGGGGTTTTTTTGGGCAATTTATAGTGAAGTAACCAGTTACTTGAAATAAAGTAACCCATTACTCTGAGTTGAAAATGTGTTTCTGGGCTGTTTACAATAAAGTAACCAATTACTTGAAATGAATTACAGGTTACCTGAAATCGAAAAATGTGAAAAATGGTTTTCTGGACTGTTTACGGTGATTTCCGGTAAACAACCGCTAGTCCTCCAAAAAATATACTTTGGTTACTCGCAGGATCGACTAGATTGATCCTAGGACATAGTCAAACAATTGCCTCTCGATATGATTTGATTCATGTTTGTTTGTTCTGACTTCAAGAAAACTTGTTTGTGATGTGATCGAATGAATATTCACTTAAAAACAACACTTGTTACATATGTTAATATGACTTTCGACAAAAGAAACATAAACCAAAGCATGTAAATTGCAGGAATGTAAAGTGCAGAAATATAACGTGCAAGAATGTAAAATGCAGAAATGAAAAGTGCTTCGAAATGAAAGTTAAACAAAGAAAAATAAAAGGAATTGAAAAGATACTTGAATAAACAAAGATACAAATGTATTTAAAATAGTGTTGGTGTCATACGTACATTTCTCAGCGAACTCGTTCTCTAAACACTTGATACTTGAGTGATTTGTGAGTGATTTGTACAAAATGAACACACTGAATCCTAACATTAAGACCCTTATTTATATTAATTTCGACCCTAACGGTCCTACACTAATCTGATGCCACGTTGCTCACAAGAATCCCTGGGATGCCATCTGTCCTTGTGCGGTTACACAAACTACTTCGAAATTCAAATCATCCCGCCTGAATCCTCTTTCGACGCGTGGCAACATGATCAGAACCGAGAATGCCACGTAAAACACGGTAAGCCTCAGTACCTTACGTATTTCGTAAAACGTTTAAGTCTCAAAGATAATCCTCTTCGAATTAGCTCCAATTCTAACTATCTTCGTTCCAACTCAAACAATCATTCTCGAAACATGGCCATCAGTAGCCATTTTTAATCTCAGAAATGGTCATCAGTAACCATCTTCCTTCGAATTCTAACTCTTCAAAGAATATTCTTTCTAAACGAAATCTTCAGCCAACAAATTGCCCCCAATAAATGCCTGTTTCGAAAACAAGAGAAATAGGCGTTTCTTGTCATGATGAGATTTCGTTTTACTCACTTCTTAGAGTTCCAAGACAACTGACTAACGTCATAATCATTTATGACTCCACTTTCAAAACGTCTTGTCATTTTCAAAGATGTCTTCTCAGAACTTACATTCCCACGTTCTGGCATTACTTCATGATCATTACTCCTATGTACTAGGAGTAAGGCTAATAATTATTCGACCGTCGTTGGATTAAATCAACGCCTGCCGCGTGTCTTTGACTCTTACCTAAAAGATTTGAAAGGGTTTCCGTTAAACCTTTAAATACTTGAACTTCTACCCTCTCATAACTTTCACTTCTATTTTCCTACTTTCTTCACAGAAAAAGAAAATCCTCTTTGGTTACACTTAACCCATTCCTCAAATCAAATTTACTCATGGCGTCTTCTTCAAATGCTCTCCAACCCATTCAGAAACTTCAAAATCCTACACAAATAGGGAATTAAGAACACATTCCAGACCCATATGCTGTAGAGACGCGTGCCATCTATGCTTCTCAGGTAATCATTCCTTTTGAACTTTCTGGAAAAACTCATGCTTTCATGGGTCCTTTACCGGGAGGAAATAACCCCTCTTTGAGTAAATTTTTTCCTGCTTATTATAAAACTAGACCTTTAGTTAGCAAGAATAAGATAGACGAAGATGGTCATCCAATCTCAGTTGACCCCGACAACGCAGAAGAAACCTCAACTGAAACTTCTCCGGTCTTAGAGAAAATTAGGTTAAACTATGTAACCAATTTCGTGAAAGTTTTTAGGTCAATCCCTTTAGCAAAAGATCCTGAATTGTATTACGCTTGGCTAACTAAAGTGGAAAAGCAAAAGGCTCCATTTTGGAAAGAGTTAGGGATTTACGACCTAATTCAGTTATCTAAAACAAGTTTAGAGTATAACCAAACCATGTTAGTAGCATCAGTTTATTTCTGGGATGCTTCTCACAATACTTTCCACCTTCCATGTAGAATGGTTACCCCTACCCTCTTTGACGTAGCTGCTATCACAGGGCTTCGACCAACTAGAGAAACCTTCGACCCCAATTTCATGGATACTGACACCATCCATTTTAATGAAGCAACAGTCACTTACACTGCTTTCATTCAACAATACCACAACGAAACGACCACAGAAGTCTCAGATGAAGAACATATTGCGTTTCTAGCACTCTGGCTTTCGAGATGTGTCTTTTGCTCTAGGTCCATTCAAGTAGCAAAGAGATATCTTTGCATGGCTAACCAGCTGAATGCTGGGAAAAAGTTAAACTTAAGCCAGTTAATTCTAGGATTTCTCTACGAGAATCTCGGTGAAGCAACAGACCTTGTTAAGAACTACAAAACAGGATCTCTTCTTTTTGCTGGTCCTTTCTGGTTGTTGCAACTATGGCTTAATGCCACTTTTGAGGCTCACTTCCCATACAAAAGTGCTGTAGATGAAGAAAGTGCAGCTATAAAGAATCGAACAGTGGAAGGAACCAGACTAGCTTACCTAACTCCAAAAGAAGAAACTGGCAAACTTCATGAAACCTTCTTGGCATACATAATGATGTTCGCTAAACGTTATCAATTCAGTCCCTCGATGGCTCCATTCGTACAACGGAAAGTGGGTCCCGAATGGTTTACTCGAGAATTTCCAGCAACTTCTTCCGACCAACAAGCCGAATCCATGGCTATCTGGGAAGCTTTCCTCACCCCAAAGTTGTTATATCACCGACTTCGATCTCCAAAAAGTCACTGCTGTCTTCTTTGTTATCAACCAAATCTGGTTTCGAGACAATTTGGGTTGGTTCAACTCAAACCAAAATGCTTGTACGACAAAAGGAATCACATGTGTCTACATATTTCGCATCTGGAAGAAGATGAATATGAGTCAAAAATCTCCAAATATGTTGGCATCACCACTTTGTCTCCCGTCTCTTTCGAACCTGCTTTTTACTCTACCATAGATTTTCATCAATGGTGGACAGATTATTATTCTATGCAAATCTTCGATGCTGAAAGCCTTACTCGGGAACTAACTGAAGCTGTAGCTGATGTGCAGGCGAATTTCCATAAAGGTACTTCGACTCATATTAAAGAAATCCAAGCATTTCAAAAATTCTTTGAAACTATCTACAGGCCTGATGATCTTAGTCGGACCGTTCGTGAGGCTGCGGTCACTTTACGTGAAAAGTTTTCTGCTAAACTGGATAAGTTGAAATTGCCCACGTCCGTTCGACCTGAACTACGTTATGAAGTGGCTTTTGAACTTAATCCCCCAAAATTCCCTCCACTACCTAGTGCTGATTTTGGTGTGGCTTTAAGCCCTCCTTTTCCAGACTGGTTCGTGTGTGGGAATCTCATAAAAATCCTTCAGGAACAATCTAAAAAACGCGCTGAACGAGTGGTCTTGACTAAGCATACCTTGGATACTTTCAAAGGACATCTTCATATAGGTCTTGAGCACGTTCGCGTCTTGACTCCAATACCTGAAGGTTGGGGTTTAGACAATCCTTCAACTAACTTTTCTTTACTGATATACTGATTTACATTTTGTTCACAGCCGTTACTCGAAAGAGAAATATCAAGGAAGCCCCTGCACAGAAGGGTTCTGGAGCTTCGAGGAGTACCAAGGCGAGTGGGAGTGATTCTGTCACCACTGGCAAGAAACCCACGGTACATACATACTTTATATTCTAACTTGTGTGATTTTATGAATATTACTCACTTGGTTTTAATATGTATTTTCAGAGCTCGAAACCTTCAGCATCTTCGAAGCGAAAAGTTCCTCAAACAGCTGCTTCAGATGACGAAGATAAATCTCCTCCTCGTACTAGACAAGCACTGAAGAAAAGACAGAAAGCTGCCACCCCTTCAGCCAAAGGAAAGGGATTTGGGACGAAGCTTACTTCATCGAGTGACAAGGTATCTTCTGAGGAATCACCCTTAAAAGCTGCTAGTACTATCCCCATTGTAGAGAGCCACAACTCAAGTCCAGACAACGTTCCAACCAAGGTATTTGGATTTCATAACATAATCATCTTTCTAAATTTTAATTTTAATGATTAGGTTCAACATCTTACCTTATAAATGTAGGATGATATGGGTACAGCTACTTCTGATCTCAAAACCTCAAGTCTAAACAATGATCTTGACAACCTTCGAGGTAACTGTCTGCCTTTTCAAATGACGGATGAATTTCTTGCAACCTTTTCATTTTGATCAATTCTAACTACTCAACACCGGTGTTCCTCGACACAAATCTCCTGTGCTTTCCCCAGTTCTCGAAGACGCTCAGCCCCTTGCAACCATCATTCCAACTGTGCCTGCTGAAGAAAGTCATTCAAATGATGAGTCTCCACCTACTCATCAAGATGAAAATATGGAGGAAAATCCTCAATGTTCGGATAGTGATAATGCAGCCGGACAACCAACTGGCAGCGAAGATACTATATCTGAACAAGATGCTGCGGAGGAAACTTCCAATTTGCCTACACCTGGTCCTCATGAAACTTTGACCTTCGGAACTATAGTCACTCCTGTGACTACTTCGAAGCAGGTCCCCGCAATGCTTACTCCTTTAGAACTGGAGAAACTCAAGAAAACTGATCCCGTAAGCTTCCTCAAGACCATGATGAGTGTTGATAACGTTTTGCCCATTGGGCTTGGAACTTCTTCTAATGTCCTGGTGGATACTAGCGACAAGGATGATATTCCTAATCTCCTTCGTCAAATAAGGGAAAAGTTCTTTGAATCCAACCTCGTTGAAGCTCTAAGCAAGGATTCCACCAGATGTTACAGCTTAAACAATCTTTTGAAGAAAGTGGATTTACTTCTGGTCTCAGAGGAAGTCTCGGAAGTGATTGTTTTACTGGGTTCTCTGATTGATCAACTCCAATCTAATCTTCTTCGAAAACGGAATGTTGACGAACAACTCACAACAAAGGTGACTTCTCATAGTTCTTCTTGGAAAGCTGCAAATGATGCAACAAAAAAGGCTGACGCCCTTAAGCTTGAACGTTCGAAGAACCAGAAGGAATATGAAGATTGTGAAACGAATATCAAATCCTGGAAACAAGAAATTGAACTCCTCGAAGAGAAGATAAAGAATGCCCAGTCTCGTCAGGCAGCAATCCAACAAACTCATCAGGAAGAATTGACTGAAGTGGCGCAGTTAGGGATCCAACACTTCGAGACGACACAGAAGCTAGTCCCAGAGATCGAAGAACTGAAAAGACAACAAGCATTAATCGAACGTCATATGTCTTTATGGGAATCTCAATATTAGAAAATGAAAGATAACCTTCCCAAGGATTTTAATTAACCACTTTGGACCTTGTACTATCCTTTTGTGTTTCGTACTTAGTTCTTTTCTTTATTATAATCAAACTTCCTCAGGAATGTATATGCAATTTTAACTTTCAATCTTCCATACTTCAAATTCTGTGGTTGTCACGAGTAGCGTTTTAAACATTCCTAAAAATTGTCAAAATTATTTTTATTATCATAATGATTTTAATAATGTACCCACGTGACATGATTACTCTTCGCAGCCTCTCAAGCCTAGACTTGACATTTCCACTTCCCTTAGCCGTAACCATCATTAAATGATGACATCACCTTTTTCAAAACGTCTATTTGAGACGTGCGTGTATCAGTTTTCAACATGATTACACTTCAACTTTCAAGGTGGGAAACGGCGGAGGCCATAACTTCTCTTGGGGATACCAAAGGCAGTCCAATCAACACTAAAAAATGAACCGTTCTTTTATGGCCAACGTATTCTATATAAAGCGTTAGCATTCAGCTCCTTTCTTCATACTTTCCCCAATCTCTTATCAAAGTTTGCTCTCTTCCCCTTACCTTCTTTCAAATACAAAGTTTGGCAAAACCTCTTGCATTCTCCTTCTCTAAATGGCGCAACCCTTGACTTGTGCTACCATCAGATCCTGCATCAAAAAGGAATTCAAACTTTCTGAGGAAGAGTTTGATGAGAACCACATCAGTATCAGCGCACTATTTGCCAACCAATAACTCCAGTTTTATCACGAAATCCTGGAGGGGTCTGTTTATCGTAACATGTTAGCAGATTTCTGGATGTTTGCATCCATGCGCATAGATCCAGAAGGGAGAACCACCATTGTGTCTGAGGTTCGAAGGGCTCACATTACCATTACTCCCTCAACCATTTCTGACCTGCTGAGGTGTAACAATCTTGGATAAGCGTTTGATGACAACATCATCAACATGACTACCTATGTTACGTTGAGGGCCCTCATGGACAATGATCCCTTTAGTGCTAAAGTCATTAGGATTTGGCACCAGCTTTTAGTGGGCAACTTTCGTCCACGAAACCATGATCTAGACAACATCATGATGGAGGATCTGGAGTTCATACTCTGTGCCCTCTGGGGAAGGAAAATCAACTTTCCACTACTGATCTTCAAACAGCTTGTCGAAGCTGTTTCTATGGCTGCCTCTCATCAAGGTGTAGTGACATGTCTTCCTTATGGAAGAATGTTGTCCTACATGTTTCTCAATGTTAGAACAAGATTTGTTCTGATCAATTATCTTAGTTTTGATGATAACAATAATATGAATTTTGCTTAAGATAATATGGTACTCTAATCCAATGCAATTTCCTTTTCAGGAAATATATAAAGAGTACGCATAATTCAGCGCTCAGAAGCTTTGTCTCAAAGGGTTCAGCATGCAACATCAGAACATGGTCTGGCAAGACATCAGAAGATGGTCGAAGCAGAATCAGAACATGGGTCTATGGAAGCATCAGAAGAACATGAGAACAGAAGCACTGAAGTTCTGATGGTATCACGCTCAGAAGCACTTCAAGGTCAGAAGATCAGAAGATGCTTTGCACCAAGCTGTTTGACTCTGATGATATTCAAACGTTGTATTCACAAACATCAGATCAGAAGGAAGTACAAGTGGCAAGCTACGCTGACTGACAAAAGGAACGTTAAAAGCTATTATAGGCTACGTCAGTAGACACAGCGTGAACAAGGCTCGAGGTAGTTGACAAAAGCGTATAACATTAAATGCGATGCTGTACGGAACACGCAAAGCATTAAATGCACTCAACGGTCATCTTCTCCAACGCCTATAAATATGAAGTTCTGATGAGAAGCAAGGTTAACCAATTCTACACCTATTCTGTGAATATCAACTTGCTGAAACGCTGTTCAAATCAAAGCTCAGAAACTTCATCTTCATCAAAGCTCACTACATTGCTGTTGTAATATATTAGTGAGATTAAGCTTAAACGTTAAGAGAAATATCACAGTTTGTGATTATAGCTTTTAAGAAGCAATTGTAATACTCTTAGAATTGATTACATTAAGTTGTAAGGAACTAGAGTGATCGTGTGGATCAGAATACTCTAGGAAGTCTTAGAGGTTATCTAAGCAGGTTGTAACTAGAGTGATCGTGTGGATCAGTATACTCTAGAAAAGTCTTAGAGGGTATCTAAGCAGTTGTTCCTGGAGTGATCAGTGTGTGATCAGAAGACTCTGGAAGACTTAGTTGCTGACTAAGTGGAGAACCATTGTAATCCGTGCGATTAGTGGATTAAATCCTCAGTTGAGGTAAATCATCTCTGCGGGGGTGGACTGGAGTAGTTTAGTTAACAACGAACCAGGATAAAAATAACTGTGCAATTTATTTTTATCTGTCAAGTTTTTTTAAAGCTACACTTATTCAAACCCCCCCTTTCTAAGTGTTTTTCTATCCTTCACTCAAAAAGGGTATAGTGAGAAGAATGCGTAGGTCAGGATCTGTAGACATGTTCGAAGCAGAAAGCTCGCCCCTGCTATCCTTAGAGGGTTTAGAACAAAGGATTAACTAGAGGGTGCGTTGTCTGAGGCTTTTGATGGAGGTGTTATAGGTCTTAGTTTTATTGTTTCTAATTTTGAGTGCTCCTTTTGTTAGCCTCTAGTATGCTTTTAATTCTGTAGTTGGTGGAAACACAATCCCCAAAATGAATGTACTCTCCTATTCTTAATGAAAAATATTTTGGCATTGCTTTGTCTTTTTACTTTATTTGCCAAATATCTTGCTAGAACACGAAGCCATTTTGGTGTTTGTTCAACCATTTTGGCCTACATAGTATACTCTGAATATCTACGTTTTTGCAATTTTTACTTCGTGCATGCTTGGTTTGTATCTTTTCAGATACTTCCCATTTACTCTTAAGATCCTACGATCTTCTGCCAACTCTTCTATCTCGTAAGCGTTATTCGAGAATACTTTTAAGATTCAAAAGGGTCCTTCCCAGTGTGGGGACCATTTACCTAGTGCCTGATTCTTTCGATCTATAGGTAAAATAACTTTCAAAACAAAGTCATTATTAATAAATGTTTTACCTTTCACCTTTTTATTGTATGCTCTGGACACCCTTTCTTTTTGTCTTTTTATCATCTCCAGCACTTGAAGTCTGTCTTCGTCTAAATCTACCAATTCGTTCATCATCAATTCCCAATATATGTTTGGAGGAATTTCTGCCTGTCTTTGGATTCGGACTGATTGCAAGTATATCTCAACTGGAGGCACTGCATCGTGTCCGAACGTCAATTGGAAAGGTGTGGTGTTTGTAGCTGCTTTTGGCGACGTTCGACAGGCCCAGAGTGCTTGGTCCAAAGTTTTATGCCAACTCTTGGGTTTTTTCCCTACGTGTTTCTTTGTGAGACCAATTATTATCTTATTTGCTGCTTCAACTTGTCCATTTGCTTGAGCTTATTAAGGTGTAGAAGTAAACAATTTGAACCCCATTTCTTTGGCGAAATCTTGCATCTTCCGCCCAGTAAACACTGATCCTTGATCTGTGGTTATACTTTCTGTGGTTATACTTTCTTGAAAATCGACCCCAATTCTCTAGCGAGGACTCCTAACATATCATGGTTACTTGCATCCATCTCCTGTCAAAATGCTGCTTGACTATTTGTGGTTAAGGGAGGTATTTGGGCAGAGAAACCAGTGTTTTGTGCGCTTCGACCTATCGAACCGACATTAGGCGAAAACGCTGTTGGGTTAGTTGTAGTGTATGTAGGACCTGTTCCTCGTAATCCTGCCATGTATGAATATGGCATTCCATATCCGGTAAACAACCGTTAGTCCTCCAAAAAATATACTTTGGTTACTCGCAGGATCGACTAGATTGATCCTAGGACATAGTCAAACAATTGCCTCTCGATATGATTTGATTCATGTTTGTTTGTTCTGACTTCAAGAAAACTTGTTTGTGATGTGATCGAATGAATATTCACTTAAAAACAACACTTGTTACATATGTTAATATGACTTTCGACAAAAGAAACATAAACCAAAGCATGTAAATTGCAGGAATGTAAAGTGTAGAAATATAACGTGCAAGAATGTAAAATGCAGAAATGTAAAGTGCTTCGAAATGAAAGTTAAACAAATAAAAATAAAAGGAATTGAAAAGATACTTGAATAAACAAAGATACAAATGTATTTAAAATGGTGTTGGTGTCATACGTACATTTCTCAGCGAACTCGTTCTCTAAACACTTGATACTTGAGTGATTTGTGAGTGATTTGTACAAAATAATTACACTGAATCCTAACATTAAGACCCTTATTTATATTAATTTCGACCCTAACGGTCCTACACTAATCTGATGCCACGTTGCTCACAAGAATCCCTGGGATGCCATCTGTCCTTGTGCGGTTACACAAACTACTTCGAAATTCAAATCATCCCGCCTAAATCCTCTTTCGACGCGTGGCAACGTGATCAGAACCGAGAATGCCACGAAAAACACGGTAAGCCTCAGTACCTTACGTATTTCGTAAAACGTTTAAGTCTCAAAGATAACCCTCTTCGAATTAGCTCCAATTCTAACTATCTTCGTTCCAACTCAAACAATCATTCTCGAAACATGGCCATCAGTAGCCATTTTTAATCTCAGAAATGGTCATCAGTAACCATCTTCCTTCGAATTCTAACTCTTCAAAGAATATTCTTTCTAAACGAAATCTTCAGCCAACATGGGCTGAAGTAACTCGTTACTTGAAATGAAGTAACCGGTTACACTGTGTTGAACTGAAATTTCTAAAATCTTTAAAATTCATAACTTGAGTTTCGGGTGTCCGTTTGACGTGCCTTTTGAACCTATGGAAAGATAATACAGTGTACTTTCTTGTAAAAATGGTTTCAAGTTTTTGGAACTAAATATATCTGGTGTGTAATGATATTTTGTGGTGTCAGTGTATGTTGCAGTATGATGGCGGAGTTTTCATTTTTGTAAGACTTTGAAAATCCATAACTTTTTACTCGGGTGTCCGTTTGACGTGTCGTTTGAACCTACGGGAAGCTGAAAATATTTTCTATCATATAAAAATAATATAAAAATAGTGGGAAATTATTTATGGGGAACTGAAACTTTTCTGTATGAGATTTTATCTGTTATGCTGAGATGTGTGTATGCTGTTATGCGTGATGATGCTGTATGCTTTTGTTGGGTTATACAAAATTGTATGTTGAGTTTATGGAAAACATGTGGTCTGTATTGACGTGTCGCATTGATGGATGTAGATATCACTGTGTTGTGTTTGTGCATGGTTGTGTCGCATGCAAGTCGTGTTGTGGACTTTAGTTCGGTTGTTGGCTATGATCCTAGATGGCGTGGACAGGGAGCGAGGTAAATCTCATTATTCACGATGTTGGTTGGCTCTGATCCTAGATGGCATGGATTGGGAGCGATGTAGACTAAATTGTTCACGATTGGTGTCTCTGATCCTAGATGGCGTGAATTCGGGAGCGATATTAGTACCACATGCATTGAGCCTTTGAGTCAGTCTCATTGAATTGCATTATTGTTTTCATTGATAAATAAGTTGTGTGATTGATGTGTGAACCATATGATAATTGTTTTTGGATGGTGTGAATGTGTGAGATGTGGAATGTAATTATCATTATACATTCTTTTATATTGTTGTGATATCTCACCCTACTGTTGTAATGATGCTTTATACGGCATCGTGCAGATAGTTAGGAGTAGTTCCGAGGCTGTGGAGTTTGGAAAAGTTTTCTCTTAATATCTTTTCAAGCTGGCGTCATTGCTCTGACACGTAACACCAGGGGGGATGAACGCTTATTTATTTTTGTTGTCTTTGATAATTTATGTGGAGTCTTATGAACTCCTTGTTATTTGAATAAATGTTGTTTTTGTTGGATGTAAATTGTTTTGATAATAATTATGATTATTTTCCGTTGCGTAATAAGAGTGAAAATTGAGGACTATGAAGTTGTTTTGGTTCATCCGTAATTTGTGTTATGTATCTATATATAAATGAGCAGGTTCAATATGTTTTGAAAGTGTGATATCCTAATTGTATGTTTATTATTTTAAAAAATTTACTTTGATTTTATTTTAATAATAGCCGGGAAAATTAGGGTGTTACATTGTCTATTTTGATATTGGTCCCTTTCATATTTATCTTATTATGCAGGATGGACAAATTTCATATAGGCCACTCATGTCTATCGACATAATTTTTGGAGTACCCATCAACCATCTTTATGGTCGTCTTGTTACAAATAACATTCGATTTTAAATAAAGTACTCAAATCTATTTCTAGAGACAGTAGTAGTTTCAGGTTGAAGGGTGATATAAACCATTATCACCTTAAAAACTAATTATGACATTTGCATAATAAAACCTCAAACATCCCTACATAATAAAGAGTTATCTCTTATGATAAAGGATAATCAAATCATTACTTATTAACGTGACACAAAGAGAATAAATATATCTTTAGAGGAAAGTCATTATTTCAAACAAAATCTCAAAGAGATAATGAGTCTACAGTTGCATCCCGAGTAAACAAGTGATAAATGTCAAGGATAGAATAAACGTCTCCATGGTTAAAACTCCAAGTTCATTAGTGACGATCTTTCGGTAAGTGTACTCTTAGTGTCGTAGTAATAATTAAAAAGATCGTCTTCATGAGGATTGTAATTTATAAATGTAATTATGTGTGAATTAAAATAATAACAACGAGGTTTTTTTGTTTTTTTTTGATTTTATGTGCTTCCATAACAAGAAAGAGAAAACTAAGATAAAGAATGCCCAGTCTCGTCAGGCAGCAATCCAACAAACTCATCAGGAAGAATTGACTGAAGTGGCGCAGTTAGGGATCCAACACTTCGAGACGACACAGAAGCTAGTCCCAGAGATCGAAGAACTGAAAAGACAACAAGAATTAATCGAACGTCATATGTCTTTATGGGAATCTCAATATTAGAAAATGAAAGATAACCTTCCCAAGGATTTTAATTAACCACTTTGGACCTTGTACTATCCTTTTGTGTTTCGTACTTAGTTCTTTTCTTTATTATAATCAAACTTCCTCAGGAATGTATATGCAATTTTAACTTTCAATCTTCCATACTTCAAATTCTGTGGTTGTCACGAGTAGCGTTTTAAACATTCCTAAAAATTGTCAAAATTATTTTTATTATCATAATGATTTTAATAATGTACCCACGTGACATGATTACTCTTCGCAGCCTCTCAAGCCTAGACTTGACATTTCCACTTCCCTTAGCCGTAACCATCATTAAATGATGACATCACCTTTTTCAAAACGTCTATTTGAGACGTGCGTGTATCAGTTTTCAACATGATTACACTTCAACTTTCAAGGTGGGAAACGGCGGAGGCCATAACTTCTCTTGGGGATACCAAAGGCAGTCCAATCAACACTAAAAAATGAACCGTTCTTTTATGGCCAACGTATTCTATATAAAGCGTTAGCATTCAGCTCCTTTCTTCATACTTTCCCCAATCTCTTATCAAAGTTTGCTCTCTTCCCCTTACCTTCTTTCAAATACAAAGTTTGGCAAAACCTCTTGCATTCTCCTTCTCTAAATGGCGCAACCCTTGACTTGTGCTACCATCAGATCCTGCATCAAAAAGGAATTCAAACTTTCTGAGGAAGAGTTTGATGAGAACCACATCAGTATCAGCGCACTATTTGCCAACCAATAACTCCAGTTTTATCACGAAATCCTGGAGGGGTCTGTTTATCGTAACATGTTAGCAGATTTCTGGATGTTTGCATCCATGCGCATAGATCCAGAAGGGAGAACCACCATTGTGTCTGAGGTTCGAAGGGCTCACATTACCATTACTCCCTCAACCATTTCTGACCTGCTGAGGTGTAACAATCTTGGATAAGCGTTTGATGACAACATCATCAACATGACTACCTATGTTACGTTGAGGGCCCTCATGGACAATGATCCCTTTAGTGCTAAAGTCATTAGGATTTGGCACCAGCTTTTAGTGGGCAACTTTCGTCCACGAAACCATGATCTAGACAACATCATGATGGAGGATCTGGAGTTCATACTCTGTGCCCTCTGGGGAAGGAAAATCAACTTTCCACTACTGATCTTCAAACAGCTTGTCGAAGCTGTTTCTATGGCTGCCTCTCATCAAGGTGTAGTGACATGTCTTCCTTATGGAAGAATGTTGTCCTACATGTTTCTCAATGTTAGAACAAGATTTGTTCTGATCAATTATCTTAGTTTTGATGATAACAATAATATGAATTTTGCTTAAGATAATATGGTACTCTAATCCAATGCAATTTCCTTTTCAGGAAATATATAAAGAGTACGCATAATTCAGCACTCAGAAGCTTTGTCTCAAAGGGTTCAGCATGCAACATCAGAACATGGTCTGGCAAGACATCAGAAGATGGTCGAAGCAGAATCAGAACATGGGTCTATGGAAGCATCAGAAGAACATGAGAACAGAAGCACTGAAGTTCTGATGGTATCACGCTCAGAAGCACTTCAAGGTCAGAAGATCAGAAGATGCTTTGCACCAAGCTGTTTGACTCTGATGATATTCAAACGTTGTATTCACAAACATCAGATCAGAAGGAAGTACAAGTGGCAAGCTACGCTGACTGACAAAAGAAACGTTAAAAGCTATTATAGGCTACGTCAGTAGACACAGCGTGAACAAGGCTCGAGGTAGTTGACAAAAGCGTATAACATTAAATGCGATGCTGTACGGAACACGCAAAGCATTAAATGCACTCAACGGTCATCTTCTCCAACGCCTATAAATATGAAGTTCTGATGAGAAGCAAGGTTAACCAATTCTACACCTATTCTGTGAATATCAACTTGCTGAAACGCTGTTCAAATCAAAGCTCAGAAACTTCATCTTCATCAAAGCTCACTACATTGCTGTTGTAATATATTAGTGAGATTAAGCTTAAACGTTAAGAGAAATATCACAGTTTGTGATTATAGCTTTTAAGAAGCAATTGTAATACTCTTAGAATTGATTACATTAAGTTGTAAGGAACTAGAGTGATCGTGTGGATCAGAATACTCTAGGAAGTCTTAGAGGTTATCTAAGCAGGTTGTAACTAGAGTGATCGTGTGGATCAGTATACTCTAGAAAAGTCTTAGAGGGTATCTAAGCAGTTGTTCCTGGAGTGATCAGTGTGTGATCAGAAGACTCTGGAAGACTTAGTTGCTGACTAAGTGGAGAACCATTGTAATCCGTGCGATTAGTGGATTAAATCCTCAGTTGAGGTAAATCATCTCTGCGGGGGTGGACTGGAGTAGTTTAGTTAACAACGAACCAGGATAAAAATAACTGTGCAATTTATTTTTATCTGTCAAGTTTTTTTAAAGCTACACTTATTCAAACCCCCCCTTTCTAAGTGTTTTTCTATCCTTCAATTGGTATCAGAGCGCCGGTTCTAAGGTGCAAGCACTTAACCGTGTTTAGAAAAGATTCAGGAAGAGAAAAACGCTTCAGTAAAAGATGGTTGATGAAAGTGAAAAGTCTACACCTGCATCTACATCTGGCTCTGCTGAGCAACACAACGGTAACAATGGTTACACTAGACCGCCGGTATTTGATGGTGAAAACTTTGAATACTGGAAAGATAAACTGGAAAGTTACTTTCTTGGTCTAGATGGTGATCTATGGGATCTTCTGATGGATGGTTACAAACATCCAGTAAATGCCAGTGGCGTAAAGCTGACAAGGCAAGAAATGAATGATGATCAGAAAAAGCTTTTCAGGAATCATCATAAATGCAGAACTGTTTTGCTGAATGCTATCTCTCATGCTGAGTATGAGAAGATATCTAACAGGGAAACGGCCTATGACATATATGAGTCCTTGAAAATGACTCATGAAGGAAATGCTCAAGTCAAGGAGACTAAAGCTCTCGCTTTAATCCAGAAGTATGAAGCCTTCAAGATGGAGGATGATGAAGACATTGAAAAGATGTTTTCAAGATTTCAAACTCTTACTGCTGGATTGAGAGTTCTTGACAAGGGATACACCAAGGCTGATCACGTAAAGAAGATCATCAGAAGCTTACCCAGAAGATGGGGTCCTATGGTGACTGCATTCAAGATTGCAAAGAATCTGAATGAAGTTTCTCTGGAAGAGCTTATCAGTGCCTTGAGAAGTCATGAAATAGAGCTGGACGCAAATGAGCCTCAAAAGAAAGGTAAGTCTATTGCATTAAAATCCAATATCAAGAAATGCACTAACGCTTTTCAGGCTAGAGAAGAAGATCCTGAAGAATCAGAATCTGAAGAAGAAGATGAACTGTCCTTGATCTCCAGAAGGCTAAATCAACTCTGGAAGACCAAGCAAAGAAAGTTCAGAGGCTTCAGAAGTTCAAAGAAATTTGAACGTGGAGAATCTTCTGATGACAGAAGATTTGACAAGAAGAAGGTCATGTGCTATGAATGCAATGAGCCTGGACACTTCAAGAATGAATGTCCAAAACTTCAGAAGGAAAATCCCAAGAAGAAGTTTCATAAGAAGAAAGGTCTTATGGCAACCTGGGATGAGTCAGAAGATGATTCAGACTCTGAAGATGAGCAGGCTAACTGTGCGCTGATGGCGATAGAAGATGACGGATCAGAATCTACATCAGAATCAGATTCTGAAGAGGTATTTTCTGAACTTACTAGAGATGAGTTAGTTTCCGGTCTAACTGAACTTCTGGAACTCAAGTCTCAGATCAGTCTCAAATACAAAAAGCTGAAAAAGCTATTTGAATTTGAAACAAAGAAGCTTGAGTTGGAGAATTCTGAATTAAAAGAAAAACTTTTAAAATTATCCAATAATGTTGGATCTCCTTCTGATTCAGAAAAATCCACTCCCAGTCTAAACCATATTCTGAAAGAATATGATTTAAGTTTCAGGAAGTTCTTATCTAGAAGTATTGGCAGAAGTCAGCTAGCTTCTATGATATATGCTGTGTCTGGAAACAAAAGAGTCGGCATTGGTTTTGAGGGTGAAAACCCATACAAACTTGAACCTGTTGATGAAATGAAATTCACATACAAGCCATTGTATGATCAGTTCAAGTATGGCCACTCCCATGATATTAGGCACACTTCACATGCTCAAAGTTTTCACATAACACACACCAAAAAGCATGTGACACAACCTAGGAAATATCATGAAACTCACATCAAAAATTATCATGCTGTTCCTCCTATTGCTTACAATGTTAAACCCAAGTTCAATCAGAACTTGAGAAAATCTAACAAGAAAGGACCCAAGAAGATGTGGGTACCTAAGGACAAGATTATTCCTATTGCAGATATCCTTGGCTGCAAAAAGGACAAAGCACAACATGTCGTGGTACCTGGACTCTGGATGCTCACGACACATGACAGGAAGAAGGTCTATGTTCCAAGACCTGGTGCTTAAGTCTGGAGGAGAAGTCAAGTTTGGAGGAGATCAGAAGGGCAAGATAATTGGCTCTGGAACTATAAAGTCTGGTAACTCTCCTTCCATTTCTAATGTACTTCTTGTAGAAGGATTAACACATAACCTCTTATCTATCAGTCAATTGAGTGACAATGGTTATGATATAATCTTTAATCAAGAGTCTTGCAAGGCTGTAAATCAGAAGGATGGCTCAATCCTATTTACAGGCAAGAGGAAGAACAACATTTATAAGACAGATCTGCAAGATCTTATGAGTCAGAAGGTGACTTGTCTTATGTCTGTTTCTGAAGAGCAGTGGGTCTGGCACAGAAGATTAGGTCATGCTAGTTTGAGAAAGATTTCTCAAATTAACAAACTGAATCTTGTCAGAGGACTCCCTAATCTGAAATTCAAATCAGATGCTCTTTGTGAAGCATGTCAGAAGGGCAAGTTCTCCAAACCTGCATTCAAGTCCAAGAATGTTGTTTCTACCTCAAGGCCATTAGAACTCTTGCACATCGATCTGTTTGGCCCAGTCAAAACAGCATCTGTCAGAGGGAAGAAATATGGATTAGTCATCGTAGATGATTATAGCCGCTGGACGTGGGTAAAATTCTTGAAACACAAGGATGAGACTCATTCAGTGTTCTTTGATTTCTGCATTCAGATTCAATCTGAAAAAGAGTGTAAAATCATAAAGGTCAGAAGTGATCATGGTGGTGAATTTGAGAACAGATCCTTTGAAGAATTCTTCAAAGAAAATGGTATTGCCCATGATTTCTCTTGTCCTAGAACTCCACAGCAAAATGGAGTTGTAGAACGAAAGAATAGGACTCTGCAAGAAATGGCCAGAACCATGATCAATGAAACCAATATGGCTAAGCATTTCTGGGCAGAAGCAATAAACACTGCATGCTATATTCAGAATAGAATCTCTATCAGACCTATTCTAAATAAGACTCCTTATGAATTGTGGAAGAATAGAAAGCCCAACATTTCATATTTCCATCCTTTTGGATGTGTATGCTTTATTCTGAACACTAAAGATCATCTTGGTAAGTTTGATTCCAAAGCTCAAAAATGTTTCCTTCTTGGATATTCTGAACGCTCAAAAGGCTACAGAGTATACAATACTGAAACATTGATTGTAGAAGAATCAATCAATATCAGGTTTGATGATAAGCTTGGTTCTGAAAAACCAAAGCAGTTTGATAATTTTGCAGATTGGGATATTGATATATCAGAAGTTGTTGAGCCAAGAAGCAACGCATCAGAAGCAGAGCTTCTCAGAAGCAAAGAATCTGAAGATCAAGTATCAGCTTCTCTGGAGAATCTAAGCATTTCTGAAGAACCATCTGTCAGAAGATCATCCAGACTCATCTCTGGTCATTCAGAAGATGTCATTCTTGGAAAGAAGGATGATCCAATCAGAACAAGAGCATTCCTTAAGAACAATGCAAACTGTCAATTAGGTCTTGTGTCTTTGATCGAGCCAACTTCTGTTGATCATGCTCTAGAAGATCCAGACTGGATAATTGCTATGCAAGAAGAACTGAATCAGTTTACAAGGAATGATGTTTGGGATCTTGTTCCTAGACCAGATAGATTCAATATAATCGGTACAAAATGGGTCTTCAGAAACAAGCCCAGAATGAGAAGATGAGAAGTTCCTATGTATGGGTATCTTCTGAAATGAAATTTTTTTAAGACGTTCTGATTAAAATCAATTAGAAATTGTGATTCAGTTATTACTAACGTTTCATTGTCTAAGTTGATTCAGAATCTCTTTAAAAGCAAAACAGCTGTAACTGGCTATCCAGATAGTAAACACGTGGTCACTATTCCTGGACAAGCGTGCGTGCAGTTGAGGGGACGTCTACTTAGCTAACTGTGCAAATCACGTCTTTTGTCATTATTATCTCTCCTCACGTCACGTAACATTAAATGCTTTTCATCATTTACTCTCTTTCAGTTTTCTTTTTATATTCTTCAAACGTTTCTTTTCCCTCTTATATTTCTCTCACTTTGCATTAAGTTTCTTTTTCGTTCTCTCTCTTTACATTCATATCATAAACCCTAGTTGTTTCCAATATCTGCAACTTCATCATGAATCCATCGTCAAGCTCTGGGAATCAAGATAATGATCGGAAACAAAAGAGAAAGGCAACTGCTGATCTAGAAACCAAACCAAAAAGAGTAAGGATCACCTCCCTTGACGGTATCCCTCAATCACCTCCCTCTTCAAAGACCTCCACCACCTCTTCCTCCTCATTCATCCTCTCGGAACCACTCTCTTCGCCATCTGATATCTCCTCTCCTTCAACCCATCCATCAGATATTTCTTCATCTCTCTCACACCCTTTTCCCACCAGAACACCTAATCCCTATAGTGTTGTTCTTCCCGACTCCAGGTTCACTGTCAACCCTCCAACCCCTGCCACTCAATCATATCTGGAGCTTTTACATTCTGATGTAAATGACTGGTTGGAGATTCTGGGTGCTGCTCACCTTAACCATCTGGATGAGTATGCTACAAGCAACCTTTGGGATACCTTTCGTCAGGATTTTCTGGTTAGGGCTACAGACACTCAGAGAAGGATCATGTCTGAAGCTCCTGGTATTCGTGAGAAGAAGATACCTGCAGATGAGTTGGAAGAAGAAAATCTCTGCAGAGACATCGTGGTGTGGAAACCATGGTTTCCTGTGCTGACTGGAGATTTTCAGTGGCTGTTTAATTGGTTCAGAATGAACCCTTCTGAAAAAGCACCTCACATGGTTTTTCCAGTAGTGGTTTATCCTGCTGAAGTTGCTGGTCCCACTCCTCCAACAAACCTAGCAGCTATTCTTCAAGCATTGGAAGATGGAACTTCTGAGCTGCCTGAACCAGAATATGCTAAGGCTACTTCTGAGTCAGACTCAGATGAGGAAATGGAAGATGCACAAGCAGAAGATCTCCCAGAAGATCACCCTGCTGAGATTGCTGTCCCTTTTGGCAGAAATTCAGGTGCCTCTTCTTCTGGTGAAACCTCAGCTCTGATGGAGACCTTGGAAGCTCTTCATCAAAATCAAGCTATGCTGGCTTCTCGTTTGGACGCGCAAGAAGTAGCCAATGCTGAGTTTCGCTCCTTCATGGCAAGGCAAGCTACAAGCACTGACGGGATTCATGATGTTCTGGCGCGGATTTTGCGTAGGCTAGGATCTTAGTCCTTTGGTCTTTGTAGTTTTCTTTCCTTGTTGCATCTGTTTTCCTGCATTCCTCTCTTGTAATCCTTCTTGTTAGAATCAATGAAAAGTTATTTGTGTTTCTTTCCTTTTGTCTCTTGCTTTGCATCTGAATCTTTTGAAATATTCTTTTTGATGTTATGACAAAAAGGGGGAGAAGATAAATGATAAATGATTTGATTAATCTATCAGTTGCTGGGTAAAGCTCCCACACATTTACTAACAAGAACTGCAAGTTCTATATGGTTTAAGTGTTTTGCAGGTATAAAGAAGTGAAGAGAATCTTCAAAGCAAACACAAGAAGCAAAACCATAAGGAGTGTTATTCTGTAAAAAGAATAAACTCATGGAAACTGAAGCAAGCTGAGTGCTGTCAAGCTTCAGAAATCAGAAGCAAGAAAGAAGAATGAATCAGAAGCACTGATAATAGAATTTGATCCATATTTGTCTATTTGCTTTGACAAAATTCTATTTGCTCTGATACATTATTTTAGCCTATATGGCTCTGATACATATCATGTGTTCAAATATACATTTTATGTTCTGACTCGTTCATGCTGACTTTTGTCGTTTAGTTTTTGTTCTGTAACATTTCAGGATGTAGAGATGCTCTGATGATGCTCTGGTACATTCAACAATGTTCTGATACAAATCTAGCATGAAGTGATGTTGGTAGAAATTCAAAGCTCTGAAGCTATCCGAGGGAAGCAGAAATCAGAAGCTGTGAATGTTCTAAAGATCCAGAAAACTCAAGTTCTGAAGCTGTCCTAAATGGAAGCAGAAATCAGAAGCTGTGAATGTTCAGAAGATCAAAGAAATTCAAGTTCTGAAGCTGTCCTAGATGGAAGCAGAAGTCAGAAGCTGTGAATGTTCAGAAGATCAAAGAAATTCAAGTTCTGAAGCTGTCCTAGATGGAAGCAGGAATCAGAAGCTGTGAGTGTTCTAGGGATCTAAGGAAATTCTAGTTCTGAAGCTGTCCAATGGAAGCAGAAGTCAGAAGCTATGAATTCTCTAAAGACAGAAGCTTATGTGATCGTCTCTACCGAAATAATCAGGGAAGTCTTTTATTAAAGTTCTTCGAGTATTTATTTCAGGGGGAGATTATTTATCTCAGGGGGAGATTGTTAATCTCAGGGGGAGACATATTCATATGCTTATGCTATAGCTGTGTAATTTGTCTTTTGCCGTCTGCTCTTTCTGATCGCAAATTCATATCATTTATATATGTTTTTGTCATCATCAAAACGGGGGAGATTGTTAGAACAAGATTTGTTCTGATCAATTATCTTAGTTTTGATGATAACAATAATATGAATTTTGCTTAAGATAATATGGTACTCTAATCCAATGCAATTTCCTTTTCAGGAAATATATAAAGAGTACGCATAATTCAGCGCTCAGAAGCTTTGTCTCAAAGGGTTCAGCATGCAACATCAGAACATGGTCTGGCAAGACATCAGAAGATGGTCGAAGCAGAATCAGAACATGGGTCTATGGAAGCATCAGAAGAACATGAGAACAGAAGCACTGAAGTTCTGATGGTATCACGCTCAGAAGCACTTCAAGGTCAGAAGATCAGAAGATGCTTTGCACCAAGCTGTTTGACTCTGATGATATTCAAACGTTGTATTCACAAACATCAGATCAGAAGGAAGTACAAGTGGCAAGCTACGCTGACTGACAAAAGGAACGTTAAAAGCTATTATAGGCTACGTCAGTAGACACAGCGTGAACAAGGCTCGAGGTAGTTGACAAAAGCGTATAACATTAAATGCGATGCTGTACGGAACACGCAAAGCATTAAATGCACTCAACGGTCATCTTCTCCAACGCCTATAAATATGAAGTTCTGATGAGAAGCAAGGTTAACCAATTCTACACCTATTCTGTGAATATCAACTTGCTGAAACGCTGTTCAAATCAAAGCTCAGAAACTTCATCTTCATCAAAGCTCACTACATTGCTGTTGTAATATATTAGTGAGATTAAGCTTAAACGTTAAGAGAAATATCACAGTTTGTGATTATAGCTTTTAAGAAGCAATTGTAATACTCTTAGAATTGATTACATTAAGTTGTAAGGAACTAGAGTGATCGTGTGGATCAGAATACTCTAGGAAGTCTTAGAGGTTATCTAAGCAGGTTGTAACTAGAGTGATCGTGTGGATCAGTATACTCTAGAAAAGTCTTAGAGGGTATCTAAGCAGTTGTTCCTGGAGTGATCAGTGTGTGATCAGAAGACTCTGGAAGACTTAGTTGCTGACTAAGTGGAGAACCATTGTAATCCGTGCGATTAGTGGATTAAATCCTCAGTTGAGGTAAATCATCTCTGCGGGGGTGGACTGGAGTAGTTTAGTTAACAACGAACCAGGATAAAAATAACTGTGCAATTTATTTTTATCTGTCAAGTTTTTTTAAAGCTACACTTATTCAAACCCCCCCTTTCTAAGTGTTTTTCTATCCTTCACTCAAAAAGGGTATAGTGAGAAGAATGCGTAGGTCAGGATCTGTAGACATGTTCGAAGCAGAAAGCTCGCCCCTGCTATCCTTAGAGGGTTTAGAACAAAGGATTAACTAGAGGGTGCGTTGTTTGAGGCTTTTGATGGAGGTGTTATAGGTCTTAGTTTTATTGTTTCTAATTTTGAGTGCTCCTTTTGTTAGCCTCTAGTATGCTTTTAATTCTGTAGTTGGTGGAAACACAATCCCCAAAATGAATGTACTCTCCTATTCTTAATGAAAAATATTTTGGCATTGCTTTGTCTTTTTACTTTATTTGCCAAATATCTTGCTAGAACACGAAGCCATTTTGGTGTTTGTTCAACCATTTTGGCCTACATAGTATACTCTGAATATCTACGTTTTTGCAATTTTTACTTCGTGCATGCTTGGTTTGTATCTTTTCAGATACTTCCCATTTACTCTTAAGATCCTACGATCTTCTGCCAACTCTTCTATCTCGTAAGCGTTATTCGAGAATACTTTTAAGATTCAAAAGGGTCCTTCCCAGTGTGGGGACCATTTACCTAGTGCCTGATTCTTTCGATCTATAGGTAAAATAACTTTCAAAACAAAGTCATTATTAATAAATGTTTTACCTTTCACCTTTTTATTGTATGCTCTGGACACCCTTTCTTTTTGTCTTTTTATCATCTCCAGCACTTGAAGTCTGTCTTCGTCTAAATCTACCAATTCGTTCATCATCAATTCCCAATATATGTTTGGAGGAATTTCTGCCTGTCTTTGGATTCGGACTGATTGCAAGTATATCTCAACTGGAGGCACTGCATCGTGTCCGAACGTCAATTGGAAAGGTGTGGTGTTTGTAGCTGCTTTTGGCGACGTTCGACAGGCCCAGAGTGCTTGGTCCAAAGTTTTATGCCAACTCTTGGGTTTTTTCCCTACGTGTTTCTTTGTGAGACCAATTATTATCTTATTTGCTGCTTCAACTTGTCCATTTGCTTGAGCTTATTAAGGTGTAGAAGTAAACAATTTGAACCCCATTTCTTTGGCGAAATCTTGCATCTTCCGCCCAGTAAACACTGATCCTTGATCTGTGGTTATACTTTCTGTGGTTATACTTTCTTGAAAATCGACCCCAATTCTCTAGCGAGGACTCCTAACATATCATGGTTACTTGCATCCATCTCCTGTCAAAATGCTGCTTGACTATTTGTGGTTAAGGGAGGTATTTGGGCAGAGAAACCAGTGTTTTGTGCGCTTCGACCTATCGAACCGACATTAGGCGAAAACGCTGTTGGGTTAGTTGTAGTGTATGTAGGACCTGTTCCTCGTAATCCTGCCATGTATGAATATGGCATTCCATATCCGGTAAACAACCGTTAGTCCTCCAAAAAATATACTTTGGTTACTCGCAGGATCGACTAGATTGATCCTAGGACATAGTCAAACAATTGCCTCTCGATATGATTTGATTCATGTTTGTTTGTTCTGACTTCAAGAAAACTTGTTTGTGATGTGATCGAATGAATATTCACTTAAAAACAACACTTGTTACATATGTTAATATGACTTTCGACAAAAGAAACATAAACCAAAGCATGTAAATTGCAGGAATGTAAAGTGTAGAAATATAACGTGCAAGAATGTAAAATGCAGAAATGTAAAGTGCTTCGAAATGAAAGTTAAACAAATAAAAATAAAAGGAATTGAAAAGATACTTGAATAAACAAAGATACAAATGTATTTAAAATGGTGTTGGTGTCATACGTACATTTCTCAGCGAACTCGTTCTCTAAACACTTGATACTTGAGTGATTTGTGAGTGATTTGTACAAAATAAACACACTGAATCCTAACATTAAGACCCTTATTTATATTAATTTCGACCCTAACGGTCCTACACTAATCTGATGCCACGTTGCTCACAAGAATCCCTGGGATGCCATCTGTCCTTGTGCGGTTACACAAACTACTTCGAAATTCAAATCATCCCGCCTAAATCCTCTTTCGACGCGTGGCAACGTGATCAGAACCGAGAATGCCACGAAAAACACGGTAAGCCTCAGTACCTTACGTATTTCGTAAAACGTTTAAGTCTCAAAGATAACCCTCTTCGAATTAGCTCCAATTCTAACTATCTTCGTTCCAACTCAAACAATCATTCTCGAAACATGGCCATCAGTAGCCATTTTTAATCTCAGAAATGGTCATCAGTAACCATCTTCCTTCGAATTCTAACTCTTCAAAGAATATTCTTTCTAAACGAAATCTTCAGCCAACATGGGCTGAAGTAACTCGTTACTTGAAATGAAGTAACCGGTTACACTGTGTTGAACTGAAATTTCTAAAATCTTTAAAATTCATAACTTGAGTTTCGGGTGTCCGTTTGACGTGCCTTTTGAACCTATGGAAAGATAATACAGTGTACTTTCTTGTAAAAATGGTTTCAAGTTTTTGGAACTAAATATATCTGGTGTGTAATGATATTTTGTGGTGTCAGTGTATGTTGCAGTATGATGGCGGAGTTTTCATTTTTGTAAGACTTTGAAAATCCATAACTTTTTACTCGGGTGTCCGTTTGACGTGTCGTTTGAACCTACGGGAAGCTGAAAATATTTTCTATCATATAAAAATAATATAAAAATAGTGGGAAATTATTTATGGGGAACTGAAACTTTTATGTATGAGATTTTATCTGTTATGCTGAGATGTGTGTATGCTGTTATGCGTGATGATGCTGTATGCTTTTGTTGGGTTATACAAAATTGTATGTTGAGTTTATGGAAAACATGTGGTCTGTATTGACGTGTCGCATTGATGGATGTAGATATCACTGTGTTGTGTTTGTGCATGGTTGTGTCGCATGCAAGTCGTGTTGTGGACTTTAGTTCGGTTGTTGGCTATGATCCTAGATGGCGTGGACAGGGAGCGAGGTAAATCTCATTATTCACGATGTTGGTTGGCTCTGATCCTAGATGGCATGGATTGGGAGCGATGTAGACTAAATTGTTCACGATTGGTGTCTCTGATCCTAGATGGCGTGAATTCGGGAGCGATATTAGTACCACATGCATTGAGCCTTTGAGTCAGTCTCATTGAATTGCATTATTGTTTTCATTGATAAATAAGTTGTGTGATTGATGTGTGAACCATATGATAATTGTTTTTGGATGGTGTGAATGTGTGAGATGTGGAATGTAATTATCATTATACATTCTTTTATATTGTTGTGATATCTCACCCTACTGTTGTAATGATGCTTTATACGGCATCGTGCAGATAGTTAGGAGTAGTTCCGAGGCTGTGGAGTTTGGAAAAGTTTTCTCTTAATATCTTTTCAAGCTGGCGTCATTGCTCTGACACGTAACACCAGGGGGGATGAACGCTTATTTATTTTTGTTGTCTTTGATAATTTGTGTGGAGTCTTATGAACTCCTTGTTATTTGAATAAATGTTGTTTTTGTTGGATGTAAATTGTTTTGATAATAATTATGATTATTTTCCGTTGCGTAATAAGAGTGAAAATTGAGGACTATGAAGTTGTTTTGGTTCATCCGTAATTTGTGTTATGTATCTATATATAAATGAGCAGGTTCAATATGTTTTGAAAGTGTGATATCCTAATTGTATGTTTATTATTTTAAAAAATTTACTTTGATTTTATTTTAATAATAGCCGGGAAAATTAGGGTGTTACATTGTCTATTTTGATATTGGTCCCTTTCATATTTATCTTATTATGCAGGATGGACAAATTTCATATAGGCCACTCATGTCTATCGACATAATTTTTGGAGTACCCATCAACCATCTTTATGGTCGTCTTGTTACAAATAACATTCGATTTTAAATAAAGTACTCAAATCTATTTCTAGAGACAGTAGTAGTTTCAGGTTGAAGGGTGATATAAACCATTATCACCTTAAAAACTAATTATGACATTTGCATAATAAAACCTCAAACATCCCTACATAATAAAGAGTTATCTCTTATGATAAAGGATAATCAAATCATTACTTATTAACGTGACACAAAGAGAATAAATATATCTTTAGAGGAAAGTCATTATTTCAAACAAAATCTCAAAGAGATAATGAGTCTACAGTTGCATCCCGAGTAAACAAGTGATAAATGTCAAGGATAGAATAAACGTCTCCATGGTTAAAACTCCAAGTTCATTAGTGACGATCTTTCGGTAAGTGTACTGTTAGTGTCGTAGTAATAATTAAAAAGATCGTCTTCATGAGGATTGTAATTTATAAATGTAATTATGTGTGAATTAAAATAATAACAACGAGGTTTTTTTGTTTTTTTTTGATTTTATGTGCTTCCATAACAAGAAAGAGAAAACTAAGATAACAAAAGTCAAGATGAAAAAAGCGATTAGTTCTTTTATATCGAATTCCCTTATTATACCAGTTGATTGACTGTGTACTTTTTGAATTGCAATTAAATTATTATTTTATTACGAACTACCAAAACCAATGCACCCAATTCCTTGGTGTACAATTCACTAAACTACACAATAATTCCCTAGGCCAATTCAGAGTTAAATTAAGCATTCTATACATGTTAATTAAAAAGAAAAAACATATAATCATCTATTCCTAGTTAATTGCTAAGTTTAATAAGTGCCCTTGATCAAATAAGTAAACTAACAATCAGATACCCCAACATATCTAATATCAATTTGTGCGCTCGTAAACGAACAAAAAACATTAAACTCAAGAATAATTAAATAAGATAATATTAATAAAAGTGTTCAATAAAACTCAAATAGATATATGATCTAAGAGAGTAATAATAAGGTTCGATTCAAAAAGATCTAATATTGAGAAACTTAGCTACTCATTGATAGATTAATAAATATCATGAGTTGATAAATCTTCATCATCAAAATCCATGGAAGAATAGCTTTCCAATGACTCCAAAGCTTTCAAAATTTGTCTCTTGAATATCCCTAGTCTTCACTTCATCTCTTGGTTTCAAACTCCTCAAAAAGTTAGCAAAAACACCTTTAAATATCAATGGTGCGTTTCAACAAAAGTGAAGCATCACACCATGATGGTTAGCATCACGCTGCAACAGAAGGCTTCATTGTACCATAATGGGCTGCATTGTGCGCGTGATGTTTATAGTAGCCAAATCATTGTTTTCTTCACTTTTTCTTCAATATTTTAACTATGTTTTTATTTCTTCCATGTGATAATTTTTTGCTTAATTCTTCACACTTTGGCATGACTTTTACTTGTTACTATTTCAGTTACACCAGAATTTCCTCGTAAAAATCACGTAATGACGATTGTGATCTCAACCCCAAACTTAATCAGTTGCTTGTCCCCAAGTAACCTGTTTGCAAACTAAACATTTCATTAGAATTAAAATGATTACCCTTAGTGTAACACCCTTGTCCCAAATCAGAGTAAGTTAGCATGCATATCAAAGAGGGCATCATATGTATTTAAAACTAAACACAAATCCAACACATATACATCTGGTCATGTTCATAACACACATTTAAATTCATGTTTCATATGCACATCACAACGGAATAATTAATCATCTCAAAACGATACCAATAATTGAAATCTCAAAATAGAAATCATGCATTTAAAGCATAGGCACCAAAGGCCAATCATCACATATTCTCAAATACACCAAACATATAAAAGAGAGTATAATAAACATCTCTCAACAAACATGAGTTCAAACGTTTCCCCGCGTTACATAACCAGAGCATGACTCACTACCTAGAATAACGATAAACAAGGAACTAGCCCCACGAGTAATCCTTGCAAGAAAAGCACCACTATTCCTTGGTACCTGAGTGATGTCGTACAAAACATCATTCCAACAAAAGGGTGAGAATTCATATTATTATAAAAATTATAATAATAATTAATGCATAACAACAGGCATCAATATAATTCATCACACTTCATATATTAATGTTTTCAATACTTTTTAAATACAATTCACATGTTTACATGTACAACATAGCTTAACAATTCAAGATAACAAAGTAAGCAATCACAATTACCACCAATGTACCATTCACACAAGGGTAATGCTTACTTATGCTCCAAGGGCACACGTTAAGAGATAAATATATCAAAAATTACTTGGAAATTGTGTGTTGAATTTAATATTAGGTTATAATTAATAATATTATTGTTTTTCTCAATACGAATTTACTATTTATGGGTTTTTTAACATGTGCCTTTGGAGCACAAGTTAGCATTACCCTTCACACAATTATCACACAAGCACACCAAAATAATATTTCGCATCGACACATGTGACTCAAATGCGACTCAATGCAATATGCATGTGGTACCAATTGTTATCCTTAGCGGTATCACCACATCCATCTCCAAGACAGATAACCACAAAAAGTAAGCCCGTCCCCTAAGCTTCAAACCATCTCCAAGGTTTGGGACAAGTCACTAGTTTCCACGAAACTAATGAACATTGCCTCTTTCACACCGAATGAATGCATGTGAAAATAACAACAATTGTATGCAATTAAGACCATCTCAAAATCTTTATCATACAAGCATATATCACACCATTCATCACATATGAATTATCCCACCTTTTGCACAAACATACATATATCATGCCATCAATCACATATGAAAACACCTTCATAGTACTCACCAAATCAACACAGCACAATTAACATGTAGCAAGCAAAGCTCAACAATGTTAATCTCAACCAATTGCAATTCACAACATACATATACACAAAATTCAAGTATTATGTTCATACAAGGAGTTGCCTAAAAAACCATGCAAACATATTAAGAAAATTCATGATAAATCATAGCATACATGATCCAGTTCAGTTCATAAAAATATAAAAATTTTCATGTCAGACCGCGCTAAGTGCCCTTGAGCCCGCTCACGAAAAACCAGAAAAATTCTACCACAAAATAGGTTCTGTTTCATATGATTTTTCACCATAAAACCCATCCAAACATCCATAGTTAATGAAATAGAATCATTATAACATGTATTCATCATATAGAATCAATTACTAACATCAAAACATGATTCAATCATCAATTTCATAGATTCCACATCAAAACCTAACATGTTAAAACCTAGAAATTGAAATCCCCAAATCCTACACATGTTACTACCCATTACATACATCATATACCCCATAATCATATGAAAAACCCACCCTTACCTTAGATGAAGTTCTTCTCTAGGGTTGCCTATTGTTTTCTCTTCCTTTCTCTTCTTTTTCCTATTTTCCTCTTTTCTTCACTTTTCTTTCTAACTTTCTATTCTCTCTTGTTTTGCTAAACCCTTACTAACATAATTCTCTTAATGGGCTTACTAATTCATACCCCCATATTTTACTCATCCTATTTGTGGTTGTCGTTTTTTTTACCTCCCCGTTTCACTTGGGAGGACGGCACGCTAGACCCTTCACGCGAAATTTGGAAGGAGAATGCGCCCGTGGCGGGATGAATTTTGTTTCAGTTCTTCCTACGATATCACACGAACTTTCTTATTGTCCTACGAGTAGGAAAGGGAAAAAAAGATCTCAACTAAACCCTAAGAGTTTGCTAAGTGTGGGGATTTCACATAGACTAGAAATTCTGGAGTCCGGGAGGTCGGTTATACATAGGGAAGTGTTTAAACACCCTACATATCTGTAGTACTCTACAAGAACCTTCTCTGTGTCTAAATGTGTTTGTGCTGCTAATGATTATTGGGAAAGTTTCTCCTTTGTATTAGGAGAAGGAATTGAATTGAATAAAAGAAAGACAGACAGACAGACTGACTATTTTTGGTATTTTATTAGCTCGCTGAGATTCCTTGTGAACCTCATGCCTACATATCCCTAATGGAAGTCAGAGCTTAATGTAGTTCAGGGAACTAACTAGGGAAATTAATTATTTTTTTGAAGCTCAAGGCTGAAGCTTGAATTAAATCTCTGTTTACGGTAAAGAGACATGAAGTCATCTTTATAGAGAGGTATTTCTACTATTCCACCACAAACATTAAAAGAGTGACAGAATAACTGAATTCATTTCATTCAAGAGGAAGACCTTACTTGTGTATGTGCAAGTATACCAGTCAAATGCCTTTTAAATGAAAGAAAGATGCTCATCCAAATTAGGGAAAGTTACCACATGTCTGGGTTTTACTGCCAGCTCATGCCTTTCAAAATCCTAAATGGGAGACTTGATAATTAAAATGAAATGATGTAATGTTTGTTTGTTTGAATGTGGTGAGATAGAGGAAAGATCTCTCTATAGAGATAAGTTATGTCTATCTACTGTATAAAAGATTTGATTTTTAACTGGCTTGTATGAGGCCCAAGCTTGAGGCTTTTTGATTGATTGATTATTATTATGACTCTGGGAGAAAACTCCACTAGGGATTAATTTACAAGGGATTTTTATGTTCTGTACAAAGCCCAGAATTGAGGCTGACTCTACTTAGGGAAAATCTATTTTGATGGGTTTTATTTGGTGTTCTGTACAAAGCCCAGAATTGAGGCTGACTCTAACTAGGGGAAATATTATTTTCTGCCTTGTATGAAGCCCAAGGTTGTGGCGGACTCTTAAATAAACTGAGTATGGATGACTCTATGGGAAAAGATCCTAGATGTTAGGAATCTTTGACACACGACATATGGTTTATCTGCCTTGTACAAAGCCCAAGGTTGTGGCTACTGAATAATGAAGGACTCACTAGGGGAGACTCTATTATCTGCCTTGTACAATGCCCAAGGTTGAGGCTGGCTATTAACAGGGGAGTTTTATTGTTTTGGCTAACTATTTTTGTTGGATTTTTGACTCTAGTGAAGGATTTATTTATTAAAAGACTGATTTTTTGGAAGTTAACCCTTTCCAGGGATTTTGACTCAGCTGGAGAAATTGTCTGTTAAAAGACTGATTTTTGTCATGTTTTTTGGAGGCTGACCCTTTCCAGGGGTTTTGACTCTTTTGGGGAAATTATCTCCTAAGAGAAATGAATCTTTGGTTTTTGAAGAAGTGATTTTGGAGGCTAACCCTTTCCAGGGGTTTTTATTAAGATGAAAGAATGAATGGAGGCTAACCCTTTCCAGGGGTTTTTGTTAAAATGATGGCAGAAAGATTATCTAATGAGACTTCTTGTTTTAAGCCCAAGATGAAGGCTGACACTTGCTGAGGATAAGCAAACATGGATCCTAGACTCTGCTAAGGAAGATTGATGAAGATAAGGGTGACAGAGACTGTCCATGTCTCTCATTCCAAAAGGTGTACTCAATGTAAAATTGAGACAAACTTAGCTTGTTTAAAGTCTGGTTTAAATTGGAAGAAACTCACCAGGGTATGTTAAAAGGTGACTAAAGACCTGTTCCTATGTTTATAAGAAACCTGATGGGTCCTTGTATACAAGCTCAAGAGGAAGCTGGAAATGCTTTTAAGAAGCCTGTGGGTCCTTGTACAAAGCCCAAGAGGAGGCTAATCGAGGGTCATCGAGGGTCCTTGTTATAGCACAAGAGAAAGCTATGTAGTTTTGAACTTATTTTGGCTTTAAGCAAATGGGTAAGAGGTTTCACCGGGAATAATTCCTCTTTGGGTGGATGTGTCCTATTTTTTGGATTCTAAGGTTTTTGCCAAGATGTTTCACCGGGAATAATTCATCTTGGGGGTTTGAACTACAAATCTCTAATTAGGAAAGAGCCTTCACCGGGAAGACATTCTCAATCCTAGGCCATATTCCTATAATATATATATAGTTTAACTGTCCTAGGGTTTACACTCAAACGTAGTTCTAATATATATATAAACAGTTCTATATTTGACAATAATTTAAATAAAGACTGTAAATTGAAAGCTTGTAAAGCCTAACCTGGATGGAGTGGAGGCCTTTGAAGAAGTATGTACAAAGCCTTACCAGCAATTGATGGATAACAGTTGAATATATATATGATAAACAGTTAATGGTTTTTTGAAAACAGAAGTAGTGAAGATGGACATAGGTCACATAGGTATCTGAAGAGTTTCACCGGGAATAATTCCCTTCAAATACCAGAATAATGTTTGAAAACAGAAAGAAGATTTTGTAAATATAGTTTTGGAAAACAAACTAAGAAAAGAAAGAAGGTGTTGGGACTTACACTCTATTAGAGGCCCACTTAAAAATGATTTACTGTTTATGAGAAACAGTTGAAAATGATTGAAATGATATAAGGTTTTGTTGTTTGAAAACCTTAATCATCTGTTTAATCAGAGACTGAAAACAGTTTTGAATATTGACAAAAGTCAACTTAATTAAGGCAAAGATGAAATCTATACCTAATTAAGACCTAAATAATTAGGGTTTTATCATAAAATTATTCACAAAGTAATTAGGTTAAAACAAAATGAAAATATATATTTTAAAGTATTTAAGAAAACACTTAAAACATACTATTTTAAACCTAATTAAAATACATGAAATAAATAATATTCTTATGATTTTTTTATTATTATTCATAAAATAGGTATATTAAATAACAAGTGTGTGAAAAATGAAGTGAAAATGGATTAATTTGATAGGTTAAATAATTATGTGAAGTTTGTGAATAAAACAAAGGAAAATAGTGATAAAAAATTTGGGTTTGTCTCCTTCAAGGCTTGAACCCACGCCCTATAGATTACCAAACAAAACAAATACCAACTGGGCCACGCGCGTGGCTTGTTTAAGAAGGGAGCCCATATGATTATATGTAGAACAAAGCAATGAATGAGCTAAAATAGAAAATAAATGAACAAAAGGTCTGAGGGGGGGATCGAACCCCAGACCTAAGGCAAGGCAAGGCTTTTGGACGCGCGCTGTAACCATTGGGACACTACGATGAATTCGTAGATAACACACCCATCATTCAAAATAAAATAAACTCGTTTCTGGGAAATTCAAAAAAATGGCGCCACCATCTTCATCTTCAACCTCAAGCTTCAAATTTTTGAATTTGCTATCTCCTTCGTTTCTCAATCAAACTTAAAGATGTAAACATGGATTTTGCTCGTTTTTGAACGAGGATCATGATGGTGTCCTTTAATTTTATTTATTTTCAGTATAACATAAAATTCGCAAGCATGAACACTAAGAACCCTAAAACTGAAATTTAACATGAAATACTCTATATGCATGATATGATGCAATTGATTGAGGGCTAATGATCTATGAAGGTGCAGAAACCAATTGGTAACTTCATTTCTAATTTATCATGCGTGAATTATAGAGTTTGAAGTTCTTGAAACTTACCTGAAAAATGAAGATTTGGCTCTGATCAAAAGGTGTTACAGAGCTGTTGTAACGATCCAGATAGCTTCAATGACTCCTTTGGAAGGTGTTGAGATGCCTGGCTTGGACTGAAAGTGCCCAGAACTTCTTGCTCGACCCCAACTGCAACAGCTCCAAGTGAGAGGTGAAGATGATGATTCTCCACGCCCAGAAGTGTTTCAGAGGTTTGGATCACCTCTAAATGACTCCCCTAAGGTGTTTGAATACTTAATTCCAAAGGAAGAGCTCTGGTTTGAAGAATCCGAGTCTTCTTGCCAAAGAACCTTTGAAAACCTTAAGTATGAAGAAAGAAGAGAGAAAGCAAGAATTATGTTGCTTTGGTGTGTTTTCTGAATGAGAAAGAGCCCTCTATTTATAGGCAATTGGTTCAGAGTAATTGTGCATAGTGAGCTTGCTTAGTGAAGTGAGTTTGGTTTCTTAGCCAAGAAGAAAATTTGAAAAGATCCCAAATGTAATGATGCATTTTCGGGCTAGCTTCCCCAACCATTGATCTTGTATGATCTAAGGGAACATTTCTGATTCAGAGGAGAGTTCTAATTGGCTTAGAGCAAGATTCCTTGATGATTCATCATTTGCCATAAATTCAAAAATGCAATCATTACATAATCACATGCCTTTGTTTTTGGGAATCTTCTCTAATCCTTATGCAATGATGAATTTGGATGCATGGCATGTTTTCAGATGCATTAGAGGTCGTGTAGCATCACTTAGTGAAGCAAAATGCACAAAATTGCAAAGTTTCAAATTGTACATGACCTATAATTTCACTTCATGAGGCTAACTTTGAACAAGCATAACTCTTAGCTCAAAATGAATTTGGAGAAGGTTGAACACAATTTGGAAAGCCCTAAACATCTACTTCAAATCATTAGTTTATGGTTCCTTCAAAATCCTTTGGCAAATTTGTGAAAAATGAGGCCAAAGTTGGAAGAAAACTAGGTTAAAAACACTTAGAAAATTTTCTAAGTGTTTATGACCTAAAACTTCAAAATTCCCAAATCTCTTAAATGATTGATCTTTTGAAAAAAGTTCCATTGTAAGATGTTGTTTTATTTTACAAGATCTACAACTTTCATGTTGGAAGTTTTTTTTAGTTGTGTAGGTGAAATTTTGAGTTCCCACAATGCCCTCAAAAACCCTAATTCCCGACTTTTTGCTCCTTGATGATTCTTCTTGAATTTCTTTGGTCAAATGACTTTAATATCCATATATTGATGATATTGATCTTTGAAAGTCATGGTTTGACCAAAAATCTTAAAAGTCAAAGGTGATCCCATACAGTTGACTTTTTCCAAACAAAGTGAGATTTTGGACTTTTGTGTGGAATTAAGATCTTCTCCTCAAATGAGTGATGTAAATGGGTTATATTGAAGTAGTAGAGGTTCTTGAATCATGTCTTGAGTTTTGGATCCATGTCCTGATTAAAAGTCAACTATCCAGATGAATTAGGTTAAAAACCCTAATTGTCGACCAGATGAAATTGGTGACTGTGGATCTTGAATTGAGGTGTGATGTCCAGTGGATCTTATTGTATGGATCATTTGAAGATGATTGAAGTCTTTAATAGATGTTCTGGAGATTTTTAGGGTTTCCCAAAAGTGATCCCTGATTTCAGTCCTTGATAGGCTCAAAAACCCTAGTCTGGTGACTTGAGTAAACCTGTACTCAGATGACTGAGTGTCTAATCAATCATAGGTGAATATAAAAGTGAAGCTTTTGAGTCCTATGATTGGGTTAGAGACCAATCCTTCTATTGATTGATCCTTTGCCTGAGTTTTCTTGTCTTTGAACATCCTTGATTAAATGCCAGATGAAGAAGTGACTGCTCTGGGTACTTGCTTTGACCTGATGAAAATCCTGAAAATATGTCATCTCAGGGGGGTCAAAAATTAGGGTATGACAGATGCCCCTATTTAAGTTTCTTTTATCCGGAGGGAGAGAGATTGATATCTCGATCTCTCCTGCGTGAAAGAGACTTAAATATCAAAGAATGCCCGAATTTTGGGCGCTCCTGAGATGTTGTAATTGATAAAATCTTTTCATGACTTGATCCCGTTGTCGCACTTGGCGGGGGATGAGGAGACAAACTCCTGTAGGAATACGTCATGTGGATTCTGGTGAATGGATGGCAATGTAGGATGCGCAATCCATCTTCTTTAACTAAGTGTTGACACTTAGAAAAAGGTGCACAACTTCCCCTTGTTTCGGATGTCTGTACCTCGAAACTGGTCTAAGTTGTGATTTTGGACAATATCTCAGATAAAGAGAAATTCTCCAAAGATTTGTTTCCTCATCAAACTTCTCATCAGCACTTGGAGATGAGATACCATTTGATGGTAATAAAG
Organism: Vicia villosa; assembly: GCF_029867415.1. Lineage (NCBI taxonomy): Eukaryota > Viridiplantae > Streptophyta > Magnoliopsida > Fabales > Fabaceae > Vicia > Vicia villosa. The sequence goes on along the minus strand of NC_081183.1, from coordinate 26,300,385 downwards.
AAACTTCGAAGGTTTGTTTCCTCATCAAACTTCTTACCAGCACTTGGAGGTAAGATACCATTTGACGGTAAATAAAGAAACTTCAAAGGTTTGTTTCCTCATCAAACTTCTTACCGGCACTTGGAGGTAAGATACCATTTGATGGTAAATAAAGAAACTTCAAGGGTTTGTTTCCTCATCAAACTTCTTACCAGCACTTGGAGGTAAGATACCATTTGATGGTAAATAAAGAAACTTCAAAGGTTTGTTTCCTCATCAAACTTCTTACCAGCACTTGGAGGTAAGATACCATTTGACGGTAAATAAAGAAACTTCACCATCCCTCCTTTCAACTTGATATTTTTGAAGGATTGTCATATGGCCCCGCGCTCTTTTGAGGGGCTAATGACTTTGCTCGAAAGTGGATGAACTGTCTTCGGGAAGAAGACTACCATTCACCTACTTACGCTGAGGAATCTGAACTATCTTCTGGATGAAGACTACCATTTACTGACTCCGTTGGGGATCTTTTGTCGATCCGCTGGGGAAATACCGAACTTCTGAGGAATTCAAAATGCGAAACAAACTACCTTATTTGAAGAAGATTGTCGAGCGTCGCTCTGCAGGAGATTCTCAATTGGGGAATTCCAAAAGTGAACAAACTATCTCTTTGAGGGAGACTACCATTTGTTGACTTGCTTGGGGAATTTGGGTGTATGAACCTTCTTTATGAAGAAGAAAACCCTTTCACAACTTCGCAAGGGATTCTTGAGTATATGCCCAAGTAATTTGGGTATTAACACGATCAAAACCTGGCTAGACTATGCTCATTACGCAAATATGGTGTGAGACAAAATGCATGAATACTACGATGATTATGAAATGCAAAGTGAATGTGAATAGAATTGTCGCGGATGTAAAAATCCTATGATACGACTTGAATCTTGTTGATCAGAAGATGTTCTCTTCTTGTAGTTCGAACTCTGTTGGGAATACCTGGTTATCAGTTGTCCGCTGTCTGAAGTGAGTAATATGAATTGAAGTAAAGATCCGTCATCGGGAGATGTTCGCAAAGCGACCTCATGGGGAAATCTTGGTTCCCAGAGTCTCAACCGTTCTCGGAGTAGCTGTTTGCATTCTTCCTATTGTTTGTAAACCTTAGAAAGAAATTTCACCTTTATTTTTGCAAGTAAATTCATTTTATTTTATGAAAACATTTATTTCAAGAAAATGATTGTTTAAACTTAAAATGCATTTCAAGAAACTGAATAAGACTCGATTTGCAAAGAAAGGCACAAGGCTCAAATTATTATATATGGAATGGTAATCAGCCAAATGCTTGATTCCATGGAGTATTTACAAAGTTGGAAATTGGTAATTTTTCGGGAAAAGGGCTACGATGAAACGTGACGACCGTTATCTTTCCCTTCCACTCCGAGTTGCGCTGTATTCGTGCTTCGTAGAAGATGACCTACTGCTGATGAATACTCCGCTATGGATTTTTGAATGATCAAGTTTGTCCTGAACACAGTTACTTGCCATATATCCCTAACTTTTGCGTAAACTACCCCTTTCGGGTTTTAAGTTTACCGGGATTGATTATTTATTTCTTATGTCTCTAACTTTTGCCTGAATTGCCCTTTCGGGTTTTCGATTCACCGAGACGCTCTTTTTTGCCTAAGTCGCTCTTTGCGAGTTTTCAACTTAGCGAGCTGTTCTTTTAATTATTTAGGCGAAGTATTTCTTGACTGCGTCGACGTTCACAAGACGGGTGAATTCTTCTCCATCCATAGTCGTGAGTATTAAGGCTCCTCCTGAGAAAGCTCTCTTGACCACGTAGGGGCCGTCATAATTGGGAGTCCATTTCCCTCTCGAATCTGTGAGAAAAGATTGAATCTTTTTGAGTACAAGGTCGCCTTCTTTGATTGTGCGAGGTCGAACCTTTTTGTCGAAAGCTTTCTTCATTCTTTGTTGATATAGCTGACCGTGGCATAAAGCTGTCATGCGCTTTTCTTCGATTAAGTTCAATTCATCGAATCTGCTTTGACACCACTCGGCCTCTGTTAATTTTGCCTCCATCAAGACTCTCATTGATGGGATCTCAACCTCTATAGGTAGGACTGCCTCCATGCCATATACAAGGGAGAAAGGAGTTGCTCCAGTCGAAGTACGTACAGATGTACGGTAACCATGAAGAGCAAATGGGAGCATTTCATGCCAATCTTTGTAAGTGATGACCATCTTTTGAATGATTTTCTTGATATTCTTGTTGGCTGCTTCTACAGCTCCATTCATCTTTGGTCTGTAAGGAGATGAGTTGTGATGCTCAATCTTGAATTCTTTACAAAGCTCCTTCATCATTTTGTTATTCAAATTTGACCCATTGTCAGTGATTATCTTGCTAGGAATGCCGTAGCGACAGATGATGTGATTCTTGATAAACCTGGCGACAACTTGTCTTGTAACATTTGCATATGAAGCTGCTTCAACCCATTTGGTGAAATAGTCTATAACTACCAAGATGAAGCGATGTCCGTTGGACGCTTTTGGCTCGATCATTCCAATCATGTCGATTCCCCACATGGAGAAAGGCCAAGGGGATGAGAGTATGTTGAGAAGAGATGGTGGCACATGAATTCTATCGGCGTAGATCTGACATTTGTGACACCTCTTTGCGTACTGGTAGCAATCTGACTCCATCGTCAGCCAATAATGTCCTGCTCTCAGTATTTTCCTTGTCATGGTATGTCCATTGGTGTGAGTACCAAAGGAACCTTCATGTATTTCTCTCATGAGTACTTCTGCTTCTTTTCTGTCAACGCATCTGAGCAGAACCATGTCGAAATTTCTCTTGTACAGAACATCTTCATTCAGGAAGAATCTACAAGCTAACCTTCTCAAAGTCTTTCTATCTTTCTTTGACGCCCCAAGAGGGTACTCTTGCTTTTGAAGAAAGTTCTTGATGTCGTGATACCACGGTTTATCGTCAATGATTGCTTCTACTGTGAAAACATGAGCGGGCCTATCCAGGCGCATAACATCGATCCGAGGAATGTCATTCCAATGATTTATCCTAATCATGGAAGAGAGTGTGGCTAATGCATCAGCCAAGTTGTTTTCTTCGCGAGGAATGTGATGAAAATCTACCCTGTCGAAGAATGGTAACAATCTTCTCGCGTAGTCTTTGTAAGGAATTAGCCCTGGTTGGCGTGTTTCCCATTCTCCTTTGATTTGATTGATGACCAAAGCAGAATCTCCGTATACATCCAAGTGTTTGATTCTTAGATCCACGGCTTCTTCGAGACCCATGATGCAAGCTTCATATTCGGCCTCATTGTTTGTGCACTTGAAAGTTAATCTGGTGGTAAATGGAATATGGGTTCCTTGAGGAGTAACAATGATTGCCCCAATTCCTCGTCCATAAGCGTTGACAGCTCCGTCAAAGATTAAGCCCCACTGGGATCCTATCTCAGGTCCTTCGTCTGGTAGTGGCTCGTCGCAATCTTTCATCTTGAGGTACATGACGTCCTCGTCCGGAAAGTCGAAACTGGTTGATTCATGACCATTGAGTGGATGGTGAGCCAGGTGCTCAGCTAGAATGCTTCCTTTCACGGCTTTCTGAGCGTGATACTCAATGTCATATTCTGATAACAACATCTGCCAACGGGCAATTCTCCCAGTCAAAGCAGGCTTCTCAAAGATGTACTTGATTGGATCCATATGAGAGATCAAACAAGTAGTATGTCGAATCATGTACTGGCGGAGACGCTTGGTAGCCCAGGCCAAAGCACAACACGTCTTCTCGAGCATGGAGTAGCGGGATTCACAGTCAGTGAATTTCTTGCTTAGGTAGTAAATGGCATGCTCTTTTCTTCTCGTCTCGTCTTGCTGTCCAAGGACACAACCCATGGAATCTTCTAAGACGGTTAAGTACATTATCAAAGGTCTTCCTTCCACTGGAGGAGACAAAATGGGTGGTTCGAGCAGATATTCTTTAATGCTGTCGAACGCTTTCTGACAATCGTCTGTCCAGACGCAACTTTGATTTTTCCGTAGAAGTTTGAAAATAGGAGCGCAAGTTGCAGTCATGAGATATATGAATCTCGAGATGTAATTCAGACGTCCAAGAAATCCTCTAACTTGTTTCTCGGTTCTGGGTGAAGGCATTTCTTGAATTGCCTTGACTTTGTCTGGATCTACTTCAATTCCTCGTTTGCTGACGATGAAACCAAGGAGTTTTCCTGAGTAGACACCAAAGGTACACTTGTTGGGGTTCAGGCGAAGCTGAAACTTCCGTAAGCGTTGAAATAACTTTGTCAGATTCTGTATATGATCTTCCTCATTCTCTGACTTGGCGATCATGTCGTCCACATACACTTCCACCTCCTTATGCATCATGTCGTGGAAAAGCGTAGTCATGGCCCTTTGATAAGTTGCCCCTGCGTTCTTTAGTCCAAAAGGCATAACACGATAGCAGAACGTGCCCCAGGGGGTGATGAAAGCTGTTTTCTCCATGTCTTCAGGTGCCATTTTGATCTGGTTGTATCCTGAAAATCCGTCCATGAACGAGAAAACTTTGGATTTTGCTGTACTATCTACCAACATATCAATATGTCGTAAAGGAAAATCATCCTTAGGGCTAGCTTTGTTCAAATCTCTGTAGTCGACGCACATGCGGACTTTTCCGTCTTTCTTAGGAACGGGAACAATGTTAGCTAACCACTGAGGGTATTCTGAAGTGACGAGGAAACCTGCGTTGATCTGCTTTTGAACTTCCTCTTTGATTTTCATGGCCATTTCTGGATGAGTTCTTCTTAATTTTTGCTTGACCGGAGGGCATTCTGCTTTTAATGGCAAGTGATGCTCCACTATACTGGTATCCAACCCTGGCATATCCTGATAAGACCAAGCGAAGACATCTGAGAATTCTCTGAGCAGCTGTATTAAACTCTCTCTGATCTCTGAACTGAGCGAAGCTCCAATCTTAACCTCTTTTCTGTTTCCATCGGAACCAAGGTTAATGGTCTCTAGAGGCTCATTGTATGGCTGAATGGCCTCTTCCTTATGTTGAAGTAATCGTGAAATTTCCTTTGATATTTCTTCGTCTTCTTCTTCCTCTGCCTCGAACACAGGAAACTCAAAGCTTGGAGAAGTCATACGGTCGCACGTTTCAACGGGGTATTTTATGATTAATCTGCATATGTGTGATAAATTTTATTTAGACAACGAGGGAAGACTCGGTGTATGCAGTTAATGGAATTTTTGATGTTTTTTTTAGGGTGTTTTTTAGGATTACCAATTTCCGAAAAAAAAGAAAAGGAAAAACTAACGACGGAACAAAATGACATTTTTATTTATCGACAGTCACTTCTTGAAACAAAGACCCTATAAAACAAAACTCTATTGCTTTGGGCGAAGCAAAGAGGGACATTTTTCCTAAGAAATAGTAAAAATGCAAAGCCCTATGAAACATCTCTTCACCCTGGGCTATGGTGAGAAGACAAAATAACGGTGAAAATTCCTACTTAGGAGTGCGAACAACAGTTGTAACTTCAACAGCTGTCCAATAGTGGCGAACCCCATTGTGCACTAAGTAATCTGGAACCTTAGGCTTAAGCTGGCCTATGGTAGGTCTTGATTTACCAACCACTGTCTTTGCAACACTCAGACGATCTTCTTCTACTTCAGCAGACTGAGCGGTGTGAGCATACCCATTTCCAAGTGGAGTATGTTGAACTTTCTTTTGAGGAAACTTCCAATCTTCTGAATGGAGAGACTCGTTGTCAGAGACACTTTCGAGATCATCCTCTTCTGTATTTTGGTCTTGCTCTTCTCCCAAGCTGGCATTGACTAGATATGTGAACTCTAGATCCGTAGCCTCGGAAGGTGACTTGGGGATATAATCCTCAATGATGACTTCACCATTCGATGATGATGAATAGCAAGGGCTATATATCTCTTTTGGCTGAGAGAGGTACTCAAAATCACTGTTCCATCCAGTTGGAACAATATCTTCAAGAGAGATTCTTGAACTTTCAGGAGCGGAGTATTTCACCATGTAGTCGAATTTTGCGCTTGGTTCTCCTAATGTACCCCAAGTCTCTTCGGGGATAGGAGGAACTCCTTCTGATGAACCATGACTTCTGGTGGTGAAGCTGTTAGTAACTTCATCACTGCTTGTTTAAGTCATACTTTCAGATCCTTTAGTCGGATAACAGCAAGGTGAATCAGACTCTGATAGGGATATGTATCCTGCTTTGTTCAGATAGGATAGCCATTCCTCTTCATCGGTGTTTTCCGTACCGATGGTATTGACTATTTGTTGAACAGGTTGAAGAAAACCTCCGCTGCGGAAAGTTTCTTGAATTGGAAGAACTATCTCAATTCCCGGAATAGTCTTTGATGATGTTGGAAAGAATCCAACTCTTGTTCTGTTCTTGTTGTTGGTAGGAATATTAATGTGCCTGTCATACCCCAAAAATTTACCTCCCACACTTCTCTCATAACAAGGTTTAAAAGCAAACTCCAAAACCTTGCTCACTCAAATGATCAAGATAATTCACAGTCAACTGATTCAAACTGGAGGGTCAATTACAATCAAAGCATGATTCAAACCATGATCATTAGGCAAACATCAAGTGTAGGATGCATAAGCATCATTTGATCAAGAATTGATCATGATTCCATTAATAGAAACTCAGAGATGAACAAATACAAAAAGGTTCAAATTAGGGTTTCTTCAGGAGAAAGTCAATCCAACTTTGACTGGGCATAACTTTCACATGGAACATCAAAAATGCCCCACTCAAAGCCTATTTTGAAGGAAATTGGATTCTCTACAACTTTGTGTCTCACAAGCCAAGGCTAGAAATGCTTCATTTAAAAGATACAAGGCAAAAGATTACAGGTCATTTTCAGGCATCCTTCAGAAACAGTTTTTTCCCAAAGAGAATATGGTCAAGATAAAAGCTTCAAATGAGAAATATGTTCCAAAGTGGCTTGTAGAGGACCTCTTGAGGTTTCTAAAAAGTATTAGAACTCCCTCATAGCTTAAAAATTGAAGGAGATATGCTTGATCAAAGTTAGGTGATTTTGAAGGACCAAATGTGAAAAAGGAGGGTTCAAATTAAGGAATTTTGCAAATGGGCCTATGGTTTTCTTATGCAAACTTGGTCCACAAGTTATTAACATGCCCAAAATAAGATGCCACGAAATTTAAATATATTATTTAATTTTTTTAAACATTTATTTCATAAAAAATTGATTTTATGATTTAAATAAGTAAGAAAATTAAATATTTTGTTAGAAAATATATTTTGTTGATTTCCAATCAATGTTAATCACAAAATATATTATTAATTTCGTGGTAATTGGATTAAGGAAAAATAAAATCAAATCTTGGCCAAAAAGAGAAACTTGTGATTCAAGAAACAAAACAAATTTCCAAAGATTGCAAGAATGGATTTGAAAGGCTTTGGGCTTGGTTCTTTGACCTAATTTGGTTCTCTATAAGTATGCAAGACAGAACAAAGGATTAGGGGACGCGAAAATCAGAAAAGAGGCACAAGCTCAAGAACACAAAAAGCCACTCAAAACTTGGATTCGGATTAAGAGGGTTGGAGGTTTGCAGGGAGATTTGAAGGTTCTAAAAGCTTCCCCAGAGGATTTGGAACGTGTCTAGATAGTCGCTCTACATCAACAACCCCAGAATACTCTCCAATTTGTCAAAGTAAGTGACTCTGAAGCTTGGATCGATTAGAGAAATTCATGCATTCTTACATGTTTTTAATGTTATATTCTGCTTGTGTATGATGCTATGATCGTTTCTGGATTTATTTTGTGGAGTTTTCATGTATTAATCGTGTTCCGCCATTAGAGATTATTTTGAGTTTTAGGGTTCCATATTGGGGATTTTAATTAGGGATAAAATTAGAGCAAATTAACCATAGGGTTGAGTTCGCGTGATTCATACGAGTGGGGCGGATAGGTCGCGAAAGATTTATATACAATAATGGTGTATTCGCTATTTTCCTAGTCTGGTAACCAGGAAGAGAATCGTAGCTAAAACGCAGCTAATATATACAGCTTTTTTGTGTCTTCTTGGGGAAGACGATAACGTGTCCTAACGCCATTGGTCTGTTTAAAAGTCCGCGCGCAATTCTGTTGAGGGTCATTGTTTCATATATGTTTTATTGATGGCGTTATTCAAACGCGTGACTCATCTGGTTGGGGTGGCATTGAAGCGTTGGTGGGGGTCTGAGGGTCGCAGGTTCAAGCCCTCACTCCCACGTTTATTTTTCTGAAAAATCCAATTCCGGATCCTATGTATCTATCGCCTCAGGGTACACCATACGCCTCCAGATCAAACCATTAGATCTTCAAGCTCTTTAAATCTAACGCCCCCAGGTTGAGTCCCTATAACATAAGCCCTCAAGGTTATCACATTGAATAAAAAAACCTTAATAAAACTAAAATAAATTTTAATTATTTTGTTTTATTTTAATGAAAATACTTATTTCTAATATATATTAATTATATTATAATTATTTTTTTTATAAAATAAATATATAATGATTATATTAAAAATTTTTCAATTTGTTATTCGTGCCGATTAAACCGATTGATCGCTATGGTTAACAATGATTTTTTATTAAAACACTATTTAATTAAAATAAAATTCAAACTATATTCGATTAAATGGTTGCAATTATCTTATTGATTGTGATGATTAATCCTCCCTCGTTCTAAATTCAATTTGTTATTATTTGTAATCGTATTAATCGGTTATGAGGGGTAACAATACAAAATAAAATTCACAAAAATAATAAAATACATTAATTCATTATTAGTGATAATCGAATCAATCGATTTGAATTGGTAATGGTGCAAAACCCCTAATCTCTTAACTATGGTGATCAAGCCTATTGATCATTGCGGTTAATTGTGCCAAATCAGGGTTGTACGCCCGAATCCTAAAATAATTCTAAAATCCATTCAAAACTACAAAATCATCAAACTACGATAGGCTATTCAAAAAGCCTCTAAAAAAACATTTCTAATCAAATTCAATTCTAATGGCGTACAACCCTCCCCGAACTACGTAGACTCTGATCCTCCCTAAGGAGGTACGTAGGCACTTGGCAACAAGGCGAGTCCCCCTCTTCAAAATTCTAATCATGTCATTATAATTCTGTTTGCCATATTTCTTTATGAACCCTGCCATGAAACCCTGATCTTTGAATTATTAGCCTTTAGGAAATGGCTGGGGGTGCCTAACACCTTCCCTCAGCCTGATTATAATAACTTACCCCGAATCTCGCGTCTGCGTAAGGTTTCCTATTCGCCTTGGTAGAATAGGTGGCGACTCTCTAAGTAAAATTTTAGGCAGGTTGCTACAGCTGGCGACTCTGCTGGGGACAACACTATTAGGTTAATTATTATGCTCCTAAGGCTTGAGTGGGTTTAGGTTTGTGGTTTGTGTTTTGTGGTTTAGGGTTTGTGGCGCATTTTAGGGTTGGCAAATTTGCCACATTTAGGTTTTGGGGGAGGTTTATCTTTTAAGAACATTAAATTATTTATTTGTTTATTTGTTTTATGTTTTCATCTGCCTGAAAATATTTGCCTTTATTATTATATATTTGCTCTATTTTTATGTCGGTTAAACCTTAAGTGTGGGGGTTAACTTTGAGACCAAAAGGGGACATGAATCGCCTTACGAGTCTCACTGATAACTCCACTCGGAGTGGGTTAGGTATTTGGAAAGGTCCGAAACGAAGCTTGACTTTGTGGAGGGCTGGACTGGATACTTAGCTGATCTCTCCGGGAACCTACCCCAAAAATTCGAACCTCATGGATAAAATGAGTTGTTCCAAAATCCGAAGAGACAAAAAAGTCTCGGAGGCTACGAACGACCCCATGAGACCTTCTAGAACCCCCATAAAAAGGTTGGCTCCCAAGAGCCCCCTACGTCGAACCTATGAACCTGGGTTCTTTGAAATATCATGTTGATTGTTTTTTTGCTTGGTTGTGTTTTATATGTTTGTATTATTTTTTTTTATGTTTGCATGCATCATCTATCATTTGCATTCTCATCATGTCTTATCCACAAAGAAAAAAAATAATACTACACATATATATATATATATATATATATATATATATTTGGTAAGATGTATTTTGTTGGTGAATGTGTAGGAAGGATGAGTACGAAGAAAGCAATTGTCCACTTTACCGTTTCTACTCCAGATATCAAGAAATTGAAGATAATCAAAGAGAAATTACCATCAAGTGCTTTGGATAGGTTTGAGATCCGCTATGGGCACTGGCGGTTCTATGGCCCAGCCAGCCTGGGCATGCGCCCGGGCTCAACCCCTATGTTCTTTGTACTCTTCCCAATTCAATGATCAATTTTTAGATAAAATCAGAGGCAAAATTAATAAAAAATAGAGTGTGAAAATTAAAACAGATGAATAACCAATGGTCCAGACCCAACCCAATTAATTATTTATGAATCAAAACAAAAATTAAAAAAAGAAAACTCCCTTAAAACTAAACAATGATGATTACAACAGAGGTTCTTGCTAACGAGTGTCCTCAGGGCACTTGTTAAGATACTCAATAAAGATTTTTTTTTTATAAAAGTCAATATTTTAATTTCTAATACATTTTTAATAGATAAATATACACATTTAAAAAAAATACCATTTTAATTACTTAAAGAGTGCTCTGGAACACCGATTAACATTTCCCTAATATATAGGACTTGTCTTATATATTCCTACGTCAGTATTATTTTTTATTATTAGTCATGACTATCATAAAAATAAACATATATGTTAATTCTATAACATGAATGTATTGCTTTGTTAAAACATATATAAAAAAAAAAGTCCAAAAAATATTTAATGCATATACTTAAATCAAAATAAATAAAAGCAAAAACAAGTCCCTTTAGTTTATTAGAATTAATTTATTTAATCTTTTGTCTAATTTACTTAATTTATTTTAGTGTTAAAAAATATTTTAAAAAACACAAAAAATATTTTCTATTATTATTAGATTATTTATTTTATTAAAAAAATAGAAAACATGTAATTTTATTTGATTAGGTTTTTATTATTGAATAAATTTTTTATTTAATTTTGTTTTGCTACTGTTTGTTTCTTTTTTTTAATTACTTAACTTTTAATAGTTTTATATCCCCTATATAAATTAATTGATAGAACAGTCTACTAAGGATATGAGGTTTGTAAGCTCCTCCTAAGTTAAACAGTCCATTAAGATAAAGTTTGTAAGCTCTCCTCAAGTTCTTTCTTAGTTAAGTTTATTATTAAATTTAAGACAATTAAATTCATTCATAAATTAAATAACTCAGAATCTTCTGAGAGTTCAGGTTCACATGCATTCCAACTGCATCAGTCTCTCCTTAAGTAATACATTAGTCTACAAATTCATTGAGTTGACTTTGATATTACCGGTGTCGACAACATCCGTTGAAAGAGTTTTTTCAGCAATGAGGATTATCAAGTCTAATTTGCTCAACAATTTGTAGTTCAATGACTTGATGATATGTTACACCGAGCGGGAGATATTCAAGTCTATTAAAGATGTTGATATTATTCGAACATTCACCGCAAAGAGGTCTTACAGAGGGCACTTACCTCCTAATTTTATTTAGCACAATATTCGCATGTTAGGTTTCATCTCTCTTATGTAGCACACTTTATGACTATTTATATATTATGTCACATGTAATTTGCAGTTAAATTTTTTGCCCAGGCTATCTAAAATTCCTGGCTCCGCCACTGGCTATGGGAATATATTGGATTTGCTAAGGGTAAAAGTACAAGAGGAAGCTATCACCGCTTTGGTACAATTCTATGATCCGCCTTTGAGATGTTTTACTTTCCAGGATTTTCAGTTACCTCCTACCTTAGAAGAAATGGATGCTATGTTGGGTTTCTCGAGGATAAAAAAGGAATTCTATACTGGTGTGGGTAAGGAAGTTGACTTTTCAGATCTAGAAAAGGCTTTGGGAATGTCCGCTGCGGAATTAAAAGCTAATTATAAAACTGAGGGAGAGGTGCATGGGATAAAAAGATCTTATTTAGAAAATCAAGCGTTAATGTTTGCTCAAAGGAAACAATGGGACATTTGTGGACATGTGTTAGCTCTCTTGGTTTTCGGTGTTGTTTTATTGCCAAAGAATATTGACTATATTGATCCTACCGCTATTCATGCTTTCACTTCTTTTAGGCTTTTTGACAAAGATCCAACTCCGACTATCCTCGCTAACATTTACTATGCTATTCATATGAGGTATGAAAGAAAGAGAGGAGTGCTAGTTTGTTGCGTTCATTTGCTCTATTCTTGGTTGACTTCCCATCTCTACAAAGCTAGTTGCTTTATCAAAGAATTGACTAGGAATGATTGGTCTCAAAAATTAAGGGCTCTTAAAGCGGACTCTATTCTATGGTATGCAAGAAAGCTGAATTCAGATAAGGTTATTTACAAATGCGGAGAATTCAACAATGTGCCATTAATAGGAACTCTTGGTTGTATTAATTATAATCCTACTTTAGCACTACGTCAATTGGGTCATTCCATGGATAAGGAACCTTCTGAGCAACGTATAAAAGAATTAATTTTGCATGACAATGGTAAAGGTGAACCAAGAACATGGAAAAAAGTAATTCAAGCTTGGAGCAATGTGCAAAGGAGAGACTTTGGGCCAAAGAATGTAATTGCAAAAGCATCTTATACCGCATGGGTTCAAGAAAGAGTTAAGAAAGTGTTGCTTCCTTTTGTCGTGGATCCCGCCTACAAGCCTGATTCTCCTGATCCTGTTCCTTTATCCATCGAAGAGATAGAAGGAATCAGGCCTGCCCTAGAGGCGTCCCAAAAGGAGAAAGAGAAATTAGAACTTGATTTGCATCAACTTACTAATGAAAGGAGCCAACTACGCTTTGACCTTAAAGAGAAAAATCAAGAACTCCAAGCGATGAAAGAAGAAAATGATAGGCAAAGGAGTAAAAGAAAGCGTGCAACCGAGGGAGTTCTAAGTGCTAATTTTAATCTAGAATCACATAATGAAAGGTTGGCACAAGCGGATGTAGAGATTGCAAGATGGATGAGGCGTTATGAAAAGGCATCCCATGACAAAGCGGAATCCGAGAAAAATCTAGAAGCTGTGGTCTTTGAATTAACGGATAGAACTAAGGACCAAGAAGTGGAAATAAGGGATTTAAAGTTTGATCTTCAAGAGGCTCGCAATGCTGGACAAGAAGAACGCACAAGAAGATTAACCATGGAAGAAGCATTTTTACAGCGCACCGAGGAGTATAATAGAGCATACCAAGCCATGGTATCACTTAGGGAAGTGTTCGCAAGAGAGAAAGAAGTGCATGAGGCAGCCCTGAACGAAAGAGACTATTGGAAAAGACTCTACACAATTGTTTCTACGGCAAGTGAGCATGTGAGCATGGTTCCTAAGATGCTTGAAGACTATGAGAAATGTCGCGATGACTATGATAAGCTAGTCTTCTTGTGTAATGATTTAATTCAAGATATTCCAAAGAGTTTGGCAAAAGCAGAATCATCTCCTATCATTCTTCCCGAAGTGGTCAAAGAGTTCATGGAGCTTTGTAGAGATATGGTGGACAAGTTCAAAGAAGACATCCAAAGGCGTTCTTAGCTTTAGGCTTTTTCCTTTTATTGCACTCCAAGTATTTTCAATTTGTTATTTCAATTTCTATCTTTGTCAACCAACAATGGAGTTTTTTAGTATTTTCTTTCAATAAAGTGTGTTTCTTTTTCGTTACTCCTCGTTTCTATAAATATTCACCAACCTTGTTTACCTCTCTAAAAAAAAAAAAAAAAAAAAAAAACATATGTGTATATACATGTACAAAAAAAAAAGAAAAAATAAATACATATGCAAAAAAATATATACATAATACATATGTGCAAAAAAAAAAAAGAAAAAATGTACATGTATATATAAAAAAAAGGGGAATAAAAATAATATATAAATATATATGTGTATTATAATAGTGTGGATAAGACATAAACTTTGCATAATCATATCATTCATAGCATGCATATCATATTTACTTTTTTAAAACATTAAAGCAAAAAAACTATCTTCATCTCCAGTCACACCATTGCAACTCAACCACAAATCAAGACCAGAGCTTAGAAGAAGAAAGCGATGGAACAACTAGAGCAGAATCAAGCCGCCCTTCGTGAAGAAATGACCCAGCTGAAAGGTACTGTTGAAGACCTCAAGGGAGGAATGACCCAAATGCTGAGCTTCATGAAAGACCTCAAAGATAAGCAAGACAAGGCTAAGGAGGTTCAGGATCAGTATGAGGAGATACCTCAGGATGGCAACCCATTGTTAGGGTATGTTCGAGGCCATGACCCTCACAAAACCAATGCTCACGCATCTAAAAGGGTCACTACGACCCATGAAGAGGGAGAGGCTTCTCGAGAAGGGTTTATTCCTACTGCTCAGAAAGAAGGGACGTCTCGCACAGTTCGCATTCCTGTCAGTAACCCCCTTAGGGATGAAGACTACTTGGACTTGCAATATGGGGACAATGAAGATACAAATCAGGTCCCTCAACCCAAGCTGACTCCCCCTAACTCTGGGGATGACTATAAAGATAGCGGACAAATCAAGGCGCTGGAGGAAAGGTTAAAGGCTGTGGAGGGATATGATGCCTTCGATGTGGATACCTTCGAGATGAGTTTAGTCCCAGATCTGACTATTCCACACAAGTTCAAAGTTCCTAATTTTGAAAAATACAAGGGGCTCACATGTCCGAGGAATCACTTGCGCATGTATGTGCGGAAAATGGCTGCTTATGCTCATGATCAGAAGCTGATGATACACTTCTTCCAGGACAGCCTAAGCGGAGCATCTGTAGACTGGTATATGCAATTAGAGAAGTCTCACATCCGAAGCTGGATTGACCTTGCTAATACATTCCTGAAACAATACAAGTACAATTTGGACATGGCACCCAATCGGATGCAACTCCAAAATTTGTCACAAAAGAAGGAGGAATCATTCAAAGAATATGCCCAGAGATGGAGGGAAATGGCTTCCCGAGTACAACCTCCCTTGTTGGAGAAAGAACTGGTGGATATGTTTATGGCTACACTGCAAGGGCCATACTACGATAAGATGGTTGGAAGTGTGTCGTCAGGGTTTTCAGACTTAGTAGTCATCGGTGAAAGGATTGAGAACGGAATCAAAAATGGGAAGATACAAGGGGCATCATCTGGATCTTATCAGGCAAAGAGGCCTACCCCCAACTTCTCAAAGAAAAAGGAAGGAGAAACCAATGCGGTGGTGCATCAGGAAGTTAGGCCTACTATGCCACTCCCACCACAACAAAATAGGTTTCAAGGGCCCCAAAGGAGGTTCGACCCGCTACCCACTTCCAAAAAGGAGATACTGAAGTACTTAATAAATGAGTCCTTAGTGGAAGTCAAACCGCTGACGCCTATTCCTCCAGGGAAAATCACACCAAACTACAAGCCGAATGAGAGATGTGAATATCATACCAATTCTCCCGGACATACCTTGGAGAAATGTTGGGCTTTTAGACACATAGTTCAAGATCTGATTGAGTCAGGGGCAATCGCCTTTGACAAATCCAATGTGAAAACAAATCCGATGCCACACCATGATGGCGCAGTCAATGCAATAGAAGTTGTCAATGAGCAAGAGTTGATTCAACAACGGAACTCCCCCATAGATGCACTTAAGAGGTATCTTCTTATAAAGGGATTTATCCTAGAACATAACGAAGCTTTCAAAGACACCTTGCAAAGGCTCATGGATCAAGGATTGATCCAACTGGAGGAACACCCTGAAGAGGAATATGTGGCGATGGTGGAAAGAAACGAGCCTTTAATGATACCTGCACAAGGGGCAAGGAAACCATTAATTATCCCATGCTCTAGACCACCGGTGATGATACCTACGCAAGAGCGTACCAAGATCATCCCAATCAGAGGACCATATCCTTTGAACAAGATGAAAGCGGTACCATGGGAATATGAGACTGATACTAATACTGCAGTATCAAGCATCGTTGGATCTGGGGGCATGACCCGTAGTGGGCGCGTATTCAAAACTGCGCAAGTACAACCAACGTCTAGTGAAAACTTGACACAATCTGGAGAACAAGTTGTTACGAGACCAAGTGACGAGGCTGAACCTAAGGATAAAGAAACTTCTAATAAAGATGCTGAGGAGTTTCTCGCTCTGATTAAGAAGAGTGATTATAGGGTGGTGGATCAGTTGCAACAGACACCATCTAAGATATCACTCTTATCACTATTGATACACTCCGAGAAGCATCGAGATGCCTTGATGAAAATCCTAAACGCTGCCCATGTAACTAAGGACATTACAGTCAATCAATTTGATGGGATGGTGGCCAATCTAACTGCTGGGGCATGCCTGGGTTTCAGTGACAATGAGCTACCCCTACAAGGAAAGTCACACAACAAAGCCTTGCATATTTCCCTGCAATGTGGGAAGGCTCATCTGGCTAGAGTTTTGATTGACACAGGGTCATCTCTAAACGTGATGCCAAAAGCAACACTTGACAAGATAGCCTTAGAAGGACTGGTAGTTAGACCAAGTCGTCTGGTGGTAAAAGCTTTCGATGGATCACAGAGTCCGGTGTTGGGAGAAGTGGATCTGCCTGTTGTAATTGGTCCTCATACCTTCTGCATCAATTTCCAAGTGATGGAAATTGAGCCAGCTTATACCTGCCTACTAGGACGCCCTTGGATCCACGCAGCTGGGGCAGTCACCTCCACCCTCCATCAGAAACTAAAGTTTGTGAACGGGAGCTCCATAGTGACCATCAATGGAGAAGAGGATATATTTGTCAGCAATCTAAACTCATACAGATATATTGAGGCTGGAGACGAAGCATTGGGTACCGCATTTCAAGCTCTAGAAATTGCAACCGCTATCACACTACCGGTGGAGAAGATAAGAAGGGCGGTAACATCATGGAAGGATCTACAAGACGCAGATGCCAAAGGCTGGGGCAAGCTACCAGAGACTTTGGAAAAGAAAGACCGCTCAGGGTTAGGATACCAACCCACCAAGGTCACAAGCATTAAGAAGGAGGAACAACCATTTCCCCCAATAATGCAAACTTTTGTGACTGGTGGGTATGAACATGTGGCTATGGTGTCCAACAAGGATTCTCGAGAAGGGACGTCCAACTTCATTCGAGAAATCAGGCCCGGAGAACAGCTTCAGAATTGGACAAGCCTGGAGATACCGGAGATAGTTTTCATTTCAAAGTAATTTGCTTTTGTGTGTTTTATTTCTTTTTTAAAAAATAAAGAAAAACAATAATGCTCATGCCTCGCCCGAAGCATAGAGTTAGTTTGTAAGGGCCCCATTTGTGTTCGAGTTCGAAGTTCATTAATAAAATTGTCTTTGCATTTTGGTATTGAAAACATTGTCTCTTCCCGCATTTATTTCTTTTCCTTTCCGAAAATGACAAATAAATTTCTTGCACAAAAAAAAAGCACGTTCATATCTGCATACTAAAAGAAAGCAAAACATAAAACATGTGCAGATCACCTTCTGACACCACCGATAATAATACTGCTGAGACTCTATACAAACTCGAGGCTCTCGCTAATCAGGCCGAAGAAGAGGATGAGGAAGACGATGAACTTCCGGAAGAGTTGTCAAGGTTAATGGATAAGGTATCCAAGAGCATGCTCCCTCCACAAGAGGCCATTGAAATCATAAACTTGGGAACGGATGAAGAACCCAAGAATATTAAGATTGGGGCAACGCTAGGTAAGGACGTAAAAGCAACGCTAATCAAGCTCCTCCACGAGTATGCAGAGATTTTTGCTTGGTCATACCGTGACATGCCGGGGTTGGATACGGACATCGTGGTACACAGGTTACCTCTCAAAGAAGGATGTGCGCCGGTCAGGCAAAAGCGCAGAAGGGTTCGACCAGATATGGATAGTAAGATTAGGGAAGAGGTGCTCAAACAGTTCGATGCCGGGTTTCTTGCTGTGGTTGACTACCCACCATGGATTGCAAACATAGTGCCAGTTCTTAAGAAAGACGGGAAACTGCGCATGTGTGTAGATTACAGGGATCTAAATAAAGCAAGTCCAAAAGATGATTTCCCACTACCACATATAGATATCTTGGTGGATAATACAGCACAAGCTTCGGTGTTCTCCTTTATGGATGGGTTGTCCGGATATAATCAAATCAAGATGGCCCCTGAGGATATGGAAAAGACCACCTTCATGACATCTTGGGGCACCTTCTGCTACAAAGTGATGCCTTTTGGATTGAGAAATGCAGGGACAACATATCAAAGAGCCATGGTCACATTATTCCATGATATGATTCACAAAGAGGTCGAAGTATATGTAGATGATATGATTGCCAAATCCGGCACAGAAGAAGAGCATATCACAAATCTACATAAGTTGTTCGAGCGCTTAAAGAAGTACAAGCTGAGGTTAAACCCGAACAAGTGTACGTTTGGTGTAAGGTCGGGAAAGCTGTTGGGATTCATTGTAAGTCAACGAGGTATAGAGGTTGATCCTGACAAAGTAAAAGCCATACAAGCGATGCCCGTTCCGAAGACAGAAAAAGAGGTACGAGGTTTCTTGGGCCGATTGAATTACATCTCATGGTTCATTTCACATCTAACAGCTACATGCGAGCCTATATTCAAACTACTCAGGAAGGATCAACCTATCGAGTGGAACGACGATTGTCAAGTAGCCTTCGAAACTATAAAGAACTACTTACAAGAACCACCGATACTTTTACCTCCCGTACCCGGAAGACCGCTGATCATGTACCTCACAGTACTCGAAAGATCTATGGGGTGTGTACTGGGGCAACAAGATGAAACAGGCAGGAAAGAACACGCTATCTACTACCTCAGTAAGAAATCTACGGATTGCGAATCTCGGTATTCACCATTGGAAAAGACATGTTGTGCCCTAGCATGGGCCTCCAAACGTCTAAGGCAATATATGCTGAATCATTCCACATGGCTAATATCGAGAATGGATCCTTTAAAATACGTGTTCGAAAAACAGGCACTCACGGGTAGAATTGCAAGGTGGCAAATGTTGTTGTCCGAATACGACATACAGTATGTAACTCAAAAAGCAATAAAAGGGAGTGTATTGGCAGAACATCTTGCTCACCAACCCCTCGAGGAATACCAATCTATGAAGTTCGACTTCCCCGACGAGGATATTATGCTAGTAAGAGACTATGAAATACCAGGACCCGACGAGGGACCCTAACCGGGTTTGGTATGGAAACTCATGTTTAACGGTGCCTCAAATGCACTAGGACATGGCATAGGGGCAGTATTGACGTCTCCCGATGACCGGCACTTACCCTTCACTGCAAGACTATGTTTCGACTGCACCAACAACATTGCAGAATACGAAGCATGCATATTGGGGTTAGAAGCTGCAATCGACCTAAGGATCAAACTCCTTGATGTATACGGAGACTCAGCATTGGTAATCCACCAAGTCAACAAAGAATGGGACACTCGAGATGCAAAACTAATCCCATACCGAGACCTTATACTGGAGTTAACGGCTGAATTTGATACTATCACTTTTACTCATATCCCGAGGGAAGAAAATCAAATAGCCGACGCACTAGCAACGCTCTCCTCTATGTTCAAGGTGACCTGGCCAAACCATGAACCACGGATAACTGTTAGACACTTCGACGAACCTGCCTATTGTCTTGCGATTGAGGAGCAGTCCGACAACGAACCATGGTACCATGACATTAAAAGGTACCTGGAGAAACAAGAATACCCGGAGAACGCCTCAACAATTGATAAGAAGACACTAAGAAGACTAACATCCAAGTTCTTCCTAAGTGGAAACATCCTATACAAAAGGAACTACGACTCGGTGTTATTAAGGCGTGTGGATAAAAACGAGGCCAGGGAGATTATCAGGGAGGTACATGAAGGAACCTTCGGAACTCATGCAAACGGACATTCAATGGCTAGAAAAATACTGCGAGCAGGGTATTACTGGTTAACAATGGAGGCCGACTGTTTCCAATATGCAAGGACATGTCACAAGTGCCAGATTTACGCTGACAAGGTACACGTACCGCCAAATCCGTTGAACGTCTTGAGTTCACCATGGCCATTTGCAATGTGGGGAATTGACATGATAGGAATGATAGAACCGAAAGCTTCAAATGGGCACCGATTCATATTGGTTGCCATAGACTACTTCACCAAATGGGTTGAAGCTGCCTCTTACACCAACGTGACGAGACAAGTAGTCACTCGGTTCATCAAGCATAATATCATATGTCGGTATGGGGTTCCAAGCAGGATTATCACCGATAATGGGTCGAATCTGAACAATAACATGATGAGGGAGCTGTGCGAGGAGTTCAAGATTGAACACCACAATTCTTCACCATACAGGCCTAAAATGAACGGCGCTGTCGAAGCTGCAAACAAAAATATCAAAAAGATAATACAAAAGATGGTGAAAACATACAAGGATTGGCACGAAATGCTTCCCTTCGCCTTACACGGTTACAGGACCTCGGTGCGCACATCTACAGGGGCAACCCCATTCTCCCTAGTCTACGGTATGGAAGCAGTCCTCCCAATTGAAGTGGAGATCCCGTCATTAAGAGTCATAGCTGACACAAAGTTAGAGGAGTCGGAATGGGTAAAAACTCGTTTTGATCAGCTTAATCTCATTGAAGAAAAGCGACTGACAGCTTTGTGTCACGGACAACTCTATCAGAAGAGGATGAAGAAAGCGTTCGATAAGAAGGTCCGACCTCGAACTTACAAAGAAGGTGACATTGTCCTCAAGAAGATACTATTACCTCGACTTGACGCTCGTGGGAAATGGACACCTAACTACGAAGGCCCGTATATTGTAAAAACGGTGTTCTCAGGAGGGGCATTAATCCTCACTACAATGGATGGGGATGAGCTACCGCACCCAATCAACTCGGATGCGGTCAAGAAGTATTATGCCTAGCAAAAGCAGGATGCCGGACATAAGCCAAATACAAACTATGAAGGATGGGGGTCGTGCAATCATCTACTTCTGAGGTCGAAGGATTATTGGGGCCCTCGATAACAAAAAAGAGCAACGACAGTATTAATATCATTTCTATTTGTCATTTTCTTTCTTCGCATTTCTGTACACTCGCCAATTCAAGGCAATATCAATAAAATTTCCCTTTTTGCATACTGCGCTTCATTTTCTTATTTCAATACCATCCGCAAAAGACAAACTATTTTCAAACTTAAACCTGGATTTAATATGAGAAACTTACAAACTTTCAATACAAAAACAAAGATTATGAAATCTCCGAAAGGCTACATACGCCCCACGCTGATACACATGGTTCTTTCACAAAAGACAGGGGCAATAAGTTATTCGAATACAATCCGAGCTAGGACTCCCCAACATCTCAAAAAAAATTTAACAAAAGCAATTGGTGATAAGAAGATGAGACTAGGAATTATTGCACACATTCATTAACATACATGCAACATATACATGTGTAAACATTCATACATATACATTATAAAAACAACAGGGGCAGGCGCACAATGCATAAACATGATGCATACGCATTCACAAACAAACGTCTATGCAGGTAGCCTTACCCAAACCAGGGTAAGCAGTCCATTGGTGCAGGTACATTCGCGATAACCCTCGCGAAGAACTTATTGGTGCAGGAATATTCGCGATAACCCTCGCGAAGAACCTATTGGTGCAAGAATATTCGCGATAACCCTCGCGAAGAACCTATTGGTGCAAGAACATTCGCGATAACCCTCGCGAAGAACTTATTGGTGCAAGAACATTCGCGATAACCCTCGCGAAGAATCTATTGGTGCAGGAATATTCGCGATAACCCTCGCGAAGAACCTATTGGTGCAAGAATATTCGCGATAACCCTCGCGAAGAACTTATTGGTGCAAGAATATTCGCGATAACCCTCGCGAAGAACCTATTGGTGCAAGAATATTCGCGATAACCCTCGCGAAAAACTTATTGGTGCAAGAACATTCGCGATAACCCTCGCGAAGAATCGTTGGTGCAGGAGTATTCGCGATAACCCTCGCGAAGAATCGTTTTGATACAGGCAGACTTGTCAGAACTATGGCAAGTAATCCCCTGGGGTTCATGAATTACAGAAACTCACTAAGAGAATAGCTCCCGCTATGTAAGACTCAGGCGTTAGCAGGGCGGTTCTTTCGCATAACTCAAACACGGGATAAATTTAGGGGTCTTCCAGTATTTAATAACTCTTCAATCTGAACGACGCGAGGTCCATACACTCTTTTCATTCGATCCAAGGTAATTAAATAGGGGCAGCTGTCATACCCCAAAAATTTACCTCCCACACTTCTCTCATAACAAGGTTTAAAAGCAAACTCCAAAACCTTGCTCACTCAAATGATCAAGATAATTCACAGTCAACTGATTCAAACTGGAGGGTCAATTACAATCAAAGCATGATTCAAACCATGATCATTAGGCAAACATCAAGTGTAGGATGCATAAGCATCATTTGATCAAGAATTGATCATGATTCCATTAATAGAAACTCAGAGATGAACAAATACAAAAAGGTTCAAATTAGGGTTTCTTCAGGAGAAAGTCAATCCAACTTTGACTGGGCATAACTTTCACATGGAACATCAAAAATGCCCCACTCAAAGCCTATTTTGAAGGAAATTGGATTCTCTACAACTTTGTGTCTCACAAGCCAAGGCTAGAAATGCTTCATTTAAAAGATACAAGGCAAAAGATTACAGGTCATTTTCAGGCATCCTTCAGAAACAGTTTTTTCCCAAAGAGAATATGGTCAAGATAAAAGCTTCAAATGAGAAATATGTTCCAAAGTGGCTTGTAGAGGACCTCTTGAGGTTTCTAAAAAGTATTAGAACTCCCTCATAGCTTAAAAATTGAAGGAGATATGCTTGATCAAAGTTAGGTGATTTTGAAGGACCAAATGTGAAAAAGGAGGGTTCAAATTAAGGAATTTTGCAAATGGGCCTATGGTTTTCTTATGCAAACTTGGTCCACAAGTTATTAACATGCCCAAAATAAGATGCCACGAAATTTAAATATATTATTTAATTTTTTTAAACATTTATTTCATAAAAAATTGATTTTATGATTTAAATAAGTAAGAAAATTAAATATTTTGTTAGAAAATATATTTTGTTGATTTCCAATCAATGTTAATCACAAAATATATTATTAATTTCGTGGTAATTGGATTAAGGAAAAATAAAATCAAATCTTGGCCAAAAAGAGAAACTTGTGATTCAAGAAACAAAACAAATTTCCAAAGATTGCAAGAATGGATTTGAAAGGCTTTGGGCTTGGTTCTTTGACCTAATTTGGTTCTCTATAAGTATGCAAGACAGAACAAAGGATTAGGGGACGCAAAAATCAGAAAAGAGGCACAAGCTCAAGAACACAAAAAGCCACTCAAAACTTGGATTCGGATTAAGAGGGTTGGAGGTTTGCAGGGAGATTTGAAGGTTCTAAAAGCTTCCCCAGAGGATTTGGAACGTGTCTAGATAGTCGCTCTACATCAACAACCCCAGAATACTCTCCAATTTGTCAAAGTAAGTGACTCTGAAGCTTGGATCGATTAGAGAAATTCATGCATTCTTACATGTTTTTAATGTTATATTCTGCTTGTGTATGATGCTATGATCGTTTCTGGATTTATTTTGTGGAGTTTTCATGTATTAATCGTGTTCCGCCATTAGAGATTATTTTGAGTTTTAGGGTTCCATATTGGGGATTTTAATTAGGGATAAAATTAGAGCAAATTAACCATAGGGTTGAGTTCGCGTGATTCATACGAGTGGGGCGGATAGGTCGCGAAAGATTTATATACAATAATGGTGTATTCGCTATTTTCCTAGTCTGGTAACCAGGAAGAGAATCGTAGCTAAAACGCAGCTAATATATACAGCTTTTTTGTGTCTTCTTGGGGAAGACGATAACGTGTCCTAACGCCATTGGTCTGTTTAAAAGTCCGCGCGCAATTCTGTTGAGGGTCATTGTTTCATATATGTTTTATTGATGGCGTTATTCAAACGCGTGACTCATCTGGTTGGGGTGGCATTGAAGCGTTGGTGGGGGTCTGAGGGTCGCAGGTTCAAGCCCTCACTCCCACGTTTATTTTTCTGAAAAATCCAATTCCGGATCCTATGTATCTATCGCCTCAGGGTACACCATACGCCTCCAGATCAAACCATTAGATCTTCAAGCTCTTTAAATCTAACGCCCCCAGGTTGAGTCCCTATAACATAAGCCCTCAAGGTTATCACATTGAATAAAAAAACCTTAATAAAACTAAAATAAATTTTAATTATTTTGTTTTATTTTAATGAAAATACTTATTTTTAATATATATTAATTATATTATAATTATTTTTTTTTTATAAAATAAATATATAATGATTATATTAAAAATTTTTCAATTTGTTATTCGTGCCGATTAAACCGATTGATCGCTATGGTTAACAATGATTTTTTATTAAAACACTATTTAATTAAAATAAAATTCAAACTATATTCGATTAAATGGTTGCAATTATCTTATTGATTGTGATGATTAATCCTCCCTCGTTCTAAATTCAATTTGTTATTATTTGTAATCGTATTAATCGGTTATGAGGGGTAACAATACAAAATAAAATTCACAAAAATAATAAAATACATTAATTCATTATTAGTGATAATCGAATCAATCGATTTGAATTGGTAATGGTGCAAAACCCCTAATCTCTTAACTATGGTGATCAAGCCTATTGATCATTGCGGTTAATTGTGCCAAATCAGGGTTGTACGCCCGAATCCTAAAATAATTCTAAAATCCATTCAAAACTACAAAATCATCAAACTACGATAGGCTATTCAAAAAGCCTCTAAAAAAACATTTCTAATCAAATTCAATTCTAATGGCGTACAACCCTCCCCAAACTACGTAGACTCTGATCCTCCCTAAGGAGGTACGTAGGCACTTGGCAACAAGGCGAGTCCCCCTCTTCAAAATTCTAATCATGTCATTATAATTCTGTTTGCCATATTTCTTTATGAACCCTGCCATGAAACCCTGATCTTTGAATTATTAGCCTTTAGGAAAGGGCTGGGGGTGCCTAACACCTTCCCTCAGCCTGATTATAATAACTTACCCCGAATCTCGCGTCTGCGTAAGGTTTCCTATTTGCCTTGGTAGAATAGGTGGCGACTCTCTAAGTAAAATTTTAGGCAGGTTGCTACAGTGCCCCCAACCACTGGTAGTGCCATCCTTTACAACTTGGATTGCATCTCTGTAAGAAGAAATGGACGCTGCTTTCTCCTTTCCTTTTTCCTTGTCCAAGGAAAGTGCTTGGAATTTAGTTCCAACGACTTCTTTTAGTTCTATGTCGGAGAATGATGACAGGTTGCTGACGATCAGAGCTCGTTCTCCACATACGGTTGCCCCAGCCTCATGAATCCACGGGAGACCTAGCAAACAACTGTATTCTGCTGGAATATCCATAACTTGGAAAGTGATTTTGAACGTCTGAGGTCCAATAGTTATGGGAAGATCCACTTCTCCAAAAACTGACTTCCTTGATCCATCAAATGCTTTGACGATGACATGACTTTTTCTTAGAGGGTAATCTTCGAAAGTTAATCTTGACAATGTTGATTTCGGCATGACGTTGAGAGAGGATCCGTTGTCTATTAGGACTCCTGTGAGTGTATCACCCATGCAGCCAACTGAGATGTGAAGTGGAAGATTGTGGTCCACTCCTTCTTCAGGAAGATCTTCGTCACAGAAACTCAGGTTAGTTCCGGCGGAGATGTTGGCAACGATGTTGTTGAATTGGCTTATTGTGACGCTAGGTTCTACAAAAGCTTGTTCCAAAACTTTCTGTAGAGCTTCCCTATGAGCTTCAGAACTCAATAGCAGAGAAAGGACAGAAATCCTAGATTGAGTATGTAGTAATTGATCTACAATGTTGTATTCACTCCTCTGGATTAACTTCAAGATCTCATCATTTTCTTTCGCTTAAACAGCATTGGTCGGATGATTGTCTTGCCTATGTGGTACTTCCTCCGAAGGTTTCTCCACATTTTCTGTTGTTCTATTGAAGACTCGTCCACTTCTGGTGACTCGACTAACATCAGCAATGTTGACAACAGACGGTAATGGTATCTCCATACCATTTTCAATGTATGTAGCATTGTACTTGTATGGTATAGCTTTGTTGGACTCATACGGTACAGGACCTGGTAAGTAGATGACTAGTGGAGCAACTGCTGTCTTCCTGCTATCATACTTAACTTGCATTGGTTCAACTTGATTAATTTGAGGAGATACGGTAAAGACTTCATCATCTTCTCTGTTGGCAAGAACAGTAATGGTATTGTCATCCATCAGCTTTTGAATGTCGTTGCGAACACGCAAACATCCTTGTGAATTTCTTCGACAAATTCTGCATCTACTGTAAGCGTGGAAATCTGTTCCAAAGTAGGCAAGTCCATTTAAAGTTTTATGGAACCTGACTACCGATCTTTCAAGATTTTCAACTTTGTAGATTTTGTATTCTCCTGGACATCCTTGAACCATGTTGATGTCATGTTCAGTTCTGACTCGGATATGTTGAATCCATCCTAAGTCCATTTGTTCTTGTAATGCAGCTTGAACTACGGCACATCCTTGATTATTCTTTGGACAAATATCGCATGTGAAGTAGTTGTGAGGTGGTACGTGGCCGTACCCAGCTTGTTTAGCGTACATCTTGACAAGATTTCCCCCTATCTGACGAATGTCGTAGATTTGAATTACGTTAGGGTGTTGATCTATCAGATTTATTGAAGCTTCTTTATGCTGCGGCAAAGGATTTGCTTGGACGTTTGGACTAGTATCTTTGAAGGATAGCATTCCGATCTTCACTAATCGTTGGACGTCAATCTTGAAAGGGAAACAGTTCTCAATATTGTGACCTGGTGCCCCCTGATGATAGGGACAAGATTGGTCAGCCTTATACGATGGTGAGGAACTGTTTGTAGGATTTGGAGGACTCCTTGTCTGAATGAGTCCTTTTGCCAGTAATGTTGGAAACAATTCTGCATACGGCATTGGTACTGGGTCAAAGGCAGGATACCTTGGAGCCCGATTGTTGTAATTTGGAGGTCGAACCTGCCGCTGAGGTTGCTGCGACCTTTGTTGAACTTGTTGTTGCGGGACCTGAGGTTGATAAGCTGGCGCTGAGTTAACAACCGGAGTTATTGTTGCAACTTGAGGTTGGAATTTCTTCTTGATTTTGTGCAAGACATTGCTGACATCTTGATCCTTTTTCTTCTGGAAAGAACTTCCATACTTCATTGGACCAATAGAAGATTCTGGTTCTTTGTTCAAGCGTCCTTCCCGAACTGCTTCTTCTAAACGTACACCCATGTTTACCATCTCGGTAAAGTCACTTGGTGCACTTGCAACCATTCGTCCGTAGTAAAATGGACTCAAAGTTTTGAGATAGATTTTTGTCATTTATTTCTCTTCAAGTGGTGGACAAATTTGAGCAGCAACTTCACGCCATCTCTGAGCGTATTCCTTGAAGCTTTCCCTATCCTTTTGAGTCATGGCCCGAAGTTGATCTCTGTCGGGAGCCATATCCAGATTGTACTTATACTGTTTGACGAAGGCCTCTTCGAGGTCTCGAAAAGTGCGAATCTCTGAACTGTCCAAGTTCATGTACCATTTGAGTGCAGCGCCAGTCAGGCTGTCTTGAAAATAATGAATGAGTAATTGTTGATTATCAGTCTGAGTTGACATTCTTCGAGCGTACATTACAAGGTGACTTTGTGGGCATGAATTCCCTTTGTACTTCTCGAAATCTGGTACTTTGAATTTGTGAGGAATCTTAACATTTGGAACCAGACAGAGGTCTGCAGCATTCTTTCCAAATAGATCTTGTCCTCGGAGAGTCTTGAGTTCCTTCTGCATTTGCAGAAACTGTTCCTGGAACTCGTCCAATCTTTCATACACGCCAGCGTCCTCACTGGGAGCATGATGATATACTTGTCCGCCCTATGGAGGAAAAGTGTGCATAATGGGCTGTGGAGAAGCCATGACAGCAGATCTTGGAATCTCAGCATTCTGTTGTGTGAAACCCATTGCCGTTGCTCTTGGAACTTCAATTTCCAGAGGTTTGTAACCCTCCGGTGGTTGCATCTCCATTGTAGCTCTTGGAACTTCAGAAACTGGGGGTATGTACCCTTCTGGAATAAAGTTATACGGCATGCCCCAAGGTCGGTTGGGTGGCATGGCATACTGAGGAATAGGAGTAGAAACAATCTCGGAAACCACAGTCCTTTGTGGTTCTTCTGGCGTTGGTCGATTCTGTGCAACTACCAGGGCTTCTACCATGCTATTGAGCCTTTCAATAGCATCTTTGAGAGTATTAACCTCTTCTCTGAGTTCTCCATTCTCTTGCTCAAAGTCTTCCATTCTTTTCTTGCGACTTGAACGAGTGTTGTATGGATGAGACAACTTGAAAGTCTTGGTTCACCTCCTTCTCCTCCTCTCTTTCTGGAGAAAGGAAAGTGACTATTAGATCCGCGACAATTCTCGTGTCAGTGCGTAAGACTAAAGCGATGTATGATATGCAATTAAGTTAATATTTTTCAAGGAAACACCATAATTACGTTATGAAACATCAAACTTTTATTAATTAAGCGAAAACGCCGTTTTTACACACTTTGAAAAAGAAATACAGAGAAACTGAGAGAAAGGACTCTAAAACTTTGACGAAGAGCCGACTTCACGTTCTAACATCTTCTTATGTTTCTTGAGCTGGGCATTCTCTGACGTGAGTTGATCGATGATCCAGGAAGCAGGAGGGATATGATGAGAAAGTGACGTTTGGGACACTTGTCGATCGAGCACTTCAAGTAACTCATCCTTCCTTCTTAGGATGTTATGAATCTCAACGTTTTCCGTGTTGACGATTCGATACTTGTTCCTCCAAGCATTCCTTTCTTGGCATACCTTGTTTAATGCCGCTTGTAATTTTTCAACATCGGTGGAGAAAAGGTAAATTGGTTCCCTCAGGGGAATAGGTTCTTGATGTTGATATGGCATCCTGAGCTTGAATGCTCTGACGCGTGCCCATTGAAGGTAAGGATCCAGGGAGATGCAAAGATGTTTTCCTAATAATCTTCTCCCTTTGCTGTGAACAAGACGCCAGGCTTGGACTATTTCCTTCTTCAGCATGTTGCCATGATCGTCGATGTTCTTGAAGAACAGACCCTCCAATTGGATGTTACTTGGTATATTTTTCATGGGATAGCCGTATTGACGACGGGCTAAAGCTGGATTGTAACTGATTTCTCCCTTAGTTCCAATAAGGGGTATGTTGGGAAAACTTCCGCAACTGAAGATGATCTTGGTTTCGTCGTTGTCAGGACTACACCAATCAATGTCCGTATGAGTGAGGGACATGATTTTCTGTGACCAGTAAAGGCCATCCCTCATGTTCCAGAAAGTGCTAGACTTTGGTAGGTGCGAAACGAACCATTCGTATAACAACGGTACGCAGCATGTGATTAATCCTCCTCGCTGCAGGTTTCTTGAATGCACAGAGTGATAAGCATCCGCAAGCAAGGTTGGAACTGGATTTCCAATTAAGAAGATCTTAATTGCGTTGATGTCGACGAAATCGTTAATGTTAGGGAACAAAAACAATCCGTAGATAAGCAAAGCCAAGATTTCCTCAAAAGCGCTCATATATTGGATGCTGACGAAGTACCGAGCTTGATCAAACAGGAATTTGGAGGGCAATCCTTGAATTCCTCCTCTACTCACCATATGAGTTCTGATGTCGACTACGTTCAAAGGAGTAGTTGTAGCAATGATAATGTCGTCAGGATTCTTTTCCAAACCGGAGTACGGATCTAGCACGTACACGGGTATTCCAATCAGACGAGAGTATTCCTCCAACGTAGGCATGAGCTGATAATCTGGAAAGGTGAAGCAGTGATACGTTGGATCGTAAAACTGTACCAAGGTGGGAAGGATCCCATCCACAATGTTGGTATTGAGCAAAGGCAGAAGTTTTCCATACTTCTCCTTGAAAGCCTGGGGGTTGACCACCAGTTTTCCGAGCTTTCCCAGTTCCTCGACCTGGGGAATCTTGAAGGTGTATTTCCTAGCTCTCTTTCTTCCGTAATCCATGGTATAGATCCTTAAGTCCTTTCTCCGTTTCTCTCTTTCTATGAAGTTCAAAATGTTCGTTATTTAGTTTCCTTGAAAAACGACTCGAAAAAGACTCTTTTGTTTTTTAGTTATTATTAATGAATGATGCATGAATGCATGAATGCACACACAAGAGTTTTTAAACAAACATGGCGTAGAAGGGTATAGTGGTCATGAAGTCAAAACGCAAACCTCGCCCCAATGGTAAACTAAGGATAAGGATTTTTGTACCTGTAGAACGGGTTCTAGGGGTCTCAGAGTTTTTGCTCAACCTTAAAGATACGTTGGTTGGTATCTATAAGAGAGTTTTCTCTGAGTGTAGTATCTGCGTGACAATTACTTTCGTAATCACCGCTCTACGTCCTAACAAAAGGCTTTAAGTGGGGTTAATGGGTTTCTAGGTCCTCCTGGTACAAATCAGTCTCGGAATGCATTGGCGCAGTTAATCACAACCAGCCAGGAAAATCCCAAGAGTAGAATTGTGAACCAAGATTAGAGGGTCTTCACCGGGAAGACATCCTCCATCCTATCTTATGTTGCACTCAAATCCGGGTATAGGATTTCTCACCACAAGGGGGAATCAAGCCCTTTCCCGATACAGAATAAACAAGATAAACAAATATAAATGCAGCAAACACATGATATGACACAGAGGTTAGGTAGGACCTCTCTTGTTTGAGGGGGAATTTGGCATCCCTAATTCCTCATTGGGGCTGGACCAGCAACAGGTCAACCATTGGTTTGGATGAAAAACCAAGGTTTTTAACACTTATATCCCCAGCAGAGTCGCCATTTTTCTGTGGTTGTCGTTTTTTTACCTCCCCGTTTCACTTGGGAGGACGGCACGCTAGACCCTTCACGCGAAATTTGGAAGGAGAATGCGCCCGTGGCGGGATGAATTTTGTTTCAGTTCTTCCTACGATATCACACGAACTTTCTTATTGTCCTACGAGTAGGAAAGGGAAAAAAAGATCTCAACTAAACCCTAAGAGTTTGCTAAGTGTGGGGATTTCACCTAGACTAGAAATTCTGGAGTCCGGGAGGTCGGTTATACATAGGGAAGTGTTTAAACACCCTACATATCTGTAGTACTCTACAGGAACCTTCTCTGTGTCTAAATGTGTTTGTGCTGCTAATGATTATTGGGAAAGTTTCTCCTTTGTATTAGGAGAAGGAATTGAATTGAATAAAAGAAAGACAGACAGACTGACTATTTTTGGTATTTTATTAGCTCGCTGAGATTCCTTGTGAACCTCATGCCTACATATCCCTAATGGAAGTCAGAGCTTAATGTAGTTCGGGGAACTAACTAGGGAAATTAATTATTTTTGGTGCCTTGCTTGAAGCTCAAGGTTGAAGCTTGAATTAAATCTCTGTTTACGGTAAAGAGACATGAAGTCATCTTTATAGAGAGGTATTTCTACTATTCCACCACAAACATTAAAAGAGTGACAGAATAACTGAATTCATTTCATTCAAGAGGAAGACCTTACTTGTGTATGTGCAAGTATACCAGTCAAATGCCTTTTAAATGAAAGAAAGATGCTCATCCAAATTAGGGAAAGTTACCACATGTCTGGGTTTTACTGCCAGCTCATGCCTTTCAAAATCCTAAATGGGAGACTTGATAATTAAAATGAAATGATGTAATGTTTGTTTGTTTGAATGTGGTGAGATAGAGGAAAGATCTCTCTATAGAGATAAGCTATGTCTATCTACTGTATAAAAGATTTGATTTTTAACTGGCTTGTATGAGGCCCAAGCTTGAGGCTTTTTGATTGATTGATTATTATTATGACTCTGGGAGAAAACTCCACTGGGGATTAATTTACAAGGGATTTTTATGTTCTGTACAAAGCCCAGAATTGAGGCTGACTCTACTTAGGGAAAATCTATTTTGATGGGTTTTATTTGGTGTTCTGTACAAAGCCCAGAATTGAGGCTGACTCTAACTAGGGGAAATATTATTTTCTGCCTTGTATGAAGCCCTTGGTTGTGGCGGACTCTTAAATAAACTGAGTATGGATGACTCTATGGGAAAAGATCCTAGATGTTAGGAATCTTTGACACACGACATATGGTTTATCTGCCTTGTACAAAGCCCAAGGTTGTGGCTACTGAATAATGAAGGACTCACTAGGGGAGACTCTATTATCTGCCTTATACAATGCCCAAGGTTGAGGCTGGCTATTAACAGGGGAGTTTTATTGTTTTGGCTAACTATTTTTGTTGGATTTTTGACTCTAGTGAAGGATTTATTTATTAAAAGACTGATTTTTTGGAAACTAACCCTTTCCAGGGATTTTGACTCAGCTGGAGAAATTGTCTGTTAAAAGACTGATTTTTGTCATGTTTTTTGGAGGCTGACCCTTTCCAGGGGTTTTGACTCTTTTGGGGAAATTATCTCCTAAGAGAAATGAATCTTTGGTTTTTGAAGAAGTGATTTTGGAGGCTAACCCTTTCCAGGGGTTTTTATTAAGATGAAAGAATGAATGGAGGCTAACCCTTTCCAGGGGTTTTTGTTAAAATGATGGCAGAAAGATTATCTAATGAGACTTCTTGTTTAAAGCCCAAGATGAAGGCTGACACTTGCTGAGGATAAGCAAACATGGATCCTAGACTCTGCTAAGGAAGATTGATGAAGATAAGGGTGACATAGACTGTCCATGTCTCTCATTCCAAAAGGTGTACTCAATGTAAAATTGAGACAAACTTAGCTTGTTTAAAGTCTGGTTTAAATTGGAAGAAACTCACCAGGGTATGTTAAAAGGTGACTAAAGACCTGTTCCTATGTTTATAAGAAACCTGATGGGTCCTTGTATACAAGCTCAAGAGGAAGCTGGAAATGCTTTTAAGAAGCCTGTGGGTCCTTGTACAAAGCCCAAGAGGAGGCTAATCGAGGGTCATCGAGGGTCCTTGTTATAACACAAGAGAAAGCTATGTAGTTTTGAACTTATTTTGGCTTTAAGCAAATGGGTAAGAGGTTTCACCGGGAATAATTCCTCTTTGGGTGGATGTGTCCTATTTTTTGGATTCTAAGGTTTTTGCCAAGATGTTTCACCGGGAATAATTCATCTTGGGGGTTTGAACTACAGATCTCTAATTAGGAAAGAGCCTTCACCGGGAAGACATTCTCAATCCTAGGCCATATTCCTATAATATATATATATAGTTTAACTGTCCTAGGGTTTACACTCAAACGTAGTTCTAATATATATATAAACAGTTCTATATTTGACAATAATTTAAATAAAGACTGTAAATTGAAAGCTTGTAAAGCCTAACCTGGATGGAGTAGAGGCCTTTGAAGAAGTATGTACAAAGCCTTACCAGCAATTGATGGATAACAGTTGAATATATATATGATAAACAGTTAATGGTTTTTTGAAAACAGAAGTAGTGAAGATGGACATAGGTCACATAGGTATCTGAAGAGTTTCACCGGGAATAATGCCCTTCAAATACCAGAAGAATGTTTGAAAACAGAAAGAAGATTTTGTAAATATAGTTTTGGAAAACAAACTAAGAAAAGAAAGAAGGTGTTGGGACTTACACTCTATTAGAGGCCCACTTAAAAATGATTTACTGTTTATGAGAAACAGTTGAAAATGATTGAAATGATATAAGGTTTTGTTGTTTGAAAACCTTAATCATCTGTTTAATCAGAGATTGAAAACAATTTTGAATATTGACAAAAGTCAACTTAATTAAGGCAAAGATGAAATCTATACCTAATTAAGACCTAAATAATTAGGGTTTTATCATAAAATTATTCACAAAGTAATTAGGTTAAAACAAAATGAAAATATA
This sequence comes from Vicia villosa, assembly GCF_029867415.1. Lineage (NCBI taxonomy): Eukaryota > Viridiplantae > Streptophyta > Magnoliopsida > Fabales > Fabaceae > Vicia > Vicia villosa. The sequence goes on along the minus strand of NC_081183.1, from coordinate 26,266,259 downwards.
TATTTTAAAGTATTTAAGAAAACACTTAAAACATACTATTTTAAACCTAATTAAAATACATGAAATAAATAATATTCTTATGATTTTTTTATTATTCATAAAATAGGTATATTAAATAACAAGTGTGTGAAAAATGAAGTGAAAATGGATTAATTTGATAGGTTAAATAATTATGTGAAGTTTGTGAATAAAACAAAGGAAAATAGTGATAAAAAATTTGGGTTTGTCTCCTTCAAGGCTTGAACCCACGCCCTATAGATTACCAAACAAAACAAATACCAACTGGGCCACGCGCGTGGCTTGTTTAAGAAGGGAGCCCATATGATTATATGTAGAACAAAGCAATGAATGAGCTAAAATAGAAAATAAATGAACAAAAGGTCTGAGGGGGGGATCGAACCCCAAACCTAAGGCAAGGCAAGGCTTTTGGACGCGCGCTGTAACCATTGGGACACTACGATGAATTCGTAGATAACACACCCATCATTCAAAATAAAATAAACTCGTTTCTGGGAAATTCAAAAAAATGGCGCCACCATCTTCATCTTCAACCTCAAGCTTCAAATTTTTGAATTTGCTATCTCCTTCGTTTCTCAATCAAACTTAAAGATGTAAACATGGATTTTGCTCGTTTTTGAACGAGGATCATGATGGTGTCCTTTAATTTTATTTATTTTCAGTATAACATAAAATTCGCAAGCATTGAACACTAAGAACCCTAAAACTGAAATTTAACATGAAATACTCTATATGCATGATATGATGCAATTGATTGAGGGCTAATGATCTATGAAGGTGCAGAAACTAATTGGTAACTTCATTTCTAATTTATCATGCGTGAATTATAGAGTTTGAAGTTCTTGAAACTTACCTGAAAAATGAAGATTTGGCTCTGATCAAAAGGTGTTACAGAGCTGTTGTAACGATCCAGATAGCTTCAAAGACTCCTTTGGAAGGTGTTGAGATGCCTGGCTTGGACTGAAAGTGCCCAGAACTTCTTGCTCGACCCCAACTGCAACAGCTCCAAGTGAGAGGTGAAGATGATGATTCTCCACGCCCAGAAGTGTTTCAGAGGTTTGGATCACCTCTAAATGACTCCCCTAAGGTGTTTGAATACTTAATTCCAAAGGAAGAGCTCTGGTTTGAAGAATCCGAGTCTTCTTGCCAAAGAACCTTTGAAAACCTTAAGTATGAAGAAAGAAGAGAGAAAGCAAGAATTATGTTGCTTTGGTGTGTTTTCTGAATGAGAAAGAGCCCTCTATTTATAGGCAATTGGTTCAGAGTAATTGTGCATAGTGAGCTTGCTTAGTGAAGTGAGTTTGGTTTCTTAGCCAAGAAGAAAATTTGAAAAGATCCCAAATGTAATGATGCACTTTCGGGCTAGCTTCCCCAACCATTGATCTTGTATGATCTAAGGGAACATTTCTGATTCAGAGGAGAGTTCTAATTGGCTTAGAGCAAGATTCCTTGATGATTCATCATTTGCCATAAATTCAAAAATGCAATCATTACATAATCACATGCCTTTGTTTTTGGGAATCTTCTCTAATCCTTATGCAATGATGAATTTGGATGCATGGCATGTTTTCAGATGCATTAGAGGTCGTGTAGCATCACTTAGTGAAGCAAAATGCACAAAATTGCAAAGTTTCAAATTGTACATGACCTATAATTTCACTTCATGAGGCTAACTTTGAACAAGCATAACTCTTAGCTCAAAATGAATTTGGAGAAGGTTGAACACAATTTGGAAAGCCCTAAACATCTACTTCAAATCATTAGTTTATGGTTCCTTCAGAATCCTTTGGCAAATTTGTGAAAAATGAGGCCAAAGTTGGAAGAAAACTAGGTTAAAAACACTTAGAAAATTTTCTAAGTGTTTATGACCTAAAACTTCAAAATTCCCAAATCTCTTAAATGATTGATCTTTTGAAAAAAGTTCCATTGTAAGATGTTGTTTTATTTTGCAAGATCTACAACTTTCATGTTGGAAGTTTTTTTGAGTTGTGTAGGTGAAATTTTGAGTTCCCACAATGCCCTCAAAAACCCTAATTCCCGACTTTTTGCTCCTTGATGATTCTTCTTGAATTTCTTTGGTCAAATGACTTTAATATCCATATATTGATGATATTGATCTTTGAAAGTCATGGTTTGACCAAAAATCTTAAAAGTCAAAGGTGATCCCATACAGTTGACTTTTTCCAAACAAAGTGAGATTTTGGACTTTTGTGTGGAATTAAGATCTTCTCCTCAAATGAGTGATGTAAATGGGTTATATTGAAGTAGTAGAGGTTCTTGAATCATGTCTTGAGTTTTGGATCCATGTCCTGATTAAAAGTCAACTATCCAGATGAATTAGGTTAAAAACCCTAATTGTCGACCAGATGAAATTGGTGACTGTGGATCTTGAATTGAGGTGTGATGTCCAGTGGATCTTATTGTATGGATCATTTGAAGATGATTGAAGTCTTTAATAGATGTCCTGGAGCTTTTTAGGGTTTCCCAAAGGTGATCCCTGATTTCAGTCCTTGATAGGCTCAAAAACCCTAGTCTGGTGACTTGAGTAAACCTGTACTCAGATGACTGAGTGTCTAATCAATCATAGGTGAATATAAAAGTGAAGCTTTTGAGTCCTATGATTGGGTTAGAGACCAATCATTCTATTGATTGATCCTTTGCCTGAGTTTTCTTGTCTTTGAACATCCTTGATTAAATGCCAGATGAAGAAGTGACGGCTCTGGATACTTGCTTTGACCTGATGAAAATCCTGAAAATATGTCATCTCAAGGGGGTCAAAAATTAGGGTATGACACTATTATTATTAGGCCCAATTACTTATTCTATTATTTCCACACCCAATAATCCAACACACATAACATATATGTTCACAAAACCACACAATTAATTATTTACTCTATCATATAATAATTGATAAAATAAATAATCAATAAAATACCTAGTAAATAAAATCGAGGTAGTACACTTAGCAGTGAACGTCACCTTTATTTTTTTTCCCGATTAATGCTTTGGTTCCCTGCTTCAATCCAATCTACTCGGAAAAGTTCTTTCGAACATACAAGTACTCAACATGTCTCTCATCTCACATATATGCAATCAATTTGATAGGGTAATCACTTAATCAACATACAAAAGCATTTAATAGTAAGTTTTTAATCGAATCAATATGAACTTATTTTTGCGAAGGGAATTTAAAGCAAACACCCATGATGACCAAGACAACTGTAATAGAGATTGGATGTAAGACCGGAAAAACTGGAGGGAGTGGTGATATGATATAGATTTCCACCGATGTCACATCTCATGAGAGGGATCCTCATTTAAAAATCAGATACAGTAAAACCAAATGGGTCAAAGAAAATTGAGACATTGTTTTCAGTGGTAAACTGTTTCACAGAAATCAAAATTTTAATAATTTTCGGGGCATGCAACACATGGTTTAAGTGAAGGGATTATGATAGATGGCTATTTATGTGTGTCTGGTGTTGTGAATTGGAATTCCATGGCCATTGCCTATAATAACTTCTTGATTTGAATTACTTGAAGGAGAATAAGATGAGATATTACCTTGTGATGTTGCTGTGTGAGATGTTGCACCAATATCCATGTACCACTTATAGTCAGGAGTGTATAAGAGACATGGTGTACATTGCATCCTCAATGTCCGTCAGTGTCTGAGAGGAAGTATCAGCTGCATATGCATGACGATGGTGTTCTACATTGACTGGCTACTTCAAAAGACCGACAGGGCGTGCCCGCTGAGATATGGGATATGGGCACAGAGGCATAACCCATGGTGGGAGAGTTCAACCCCATGGTTGCAAGAATGAGTACTGCTGCTTCTTCCAAGGAGGAGACGGCCATGGTGGAGGGACACCGTGAGCTCCAGGATAAGGTGTATCACAGTTACTATGTCTCATGCCCCAGCCGTGGTTGCCACAAGACTGAGCATGGTTGCTTGGGCACCAATTTCCACGTTGAGAGGTATGTTCAGAAGGTTGCTGCTGAGTGGCGTGCATGGTAGAATGAGAACCAGTGCTAGTGATTTTACGTATACAATCTTCTTCCAAAGTGAGGGTTAATCTAGATAATCAAGGTAAAAACACTATGGTAAGTGTTGCACCCCAAAATTTGCCCTCTTTCTCTATGCTATAAGTGATCAAGGACGTTTATTTCGTCTCTCAAAAACCAAGAAAAATTAAAGAGCTTCCGTTGTTTCGAGGTCATTAAGTCAAGGGTCTGTGAGGTGGATTGCAAAAGAGTGAGTCATGGTGCAAGATTACGAGCTTAAGAAGAGTATTGTGTTCAAGGCGCCATCGTACTTTCAATTTATTGGTGGCTTATCGTGCAAATTTGGTTTGAATTAAGGAATTAAGGTCCCAGTGATGTGAGGATGAATTTGATTTGATGATCTAATTGATTCTATTATTCATATTTTGTTCAAGACGTTTGTTCCTCAAGGATTCAAATCAAGTTAAGATCCATGAGTGTTATTCAAAGACCATCAAGATCCAAAGGCTCATGTTCATTCGATGGTATAGTTTTACAAGACCAAAATTCTTCATTCAATCCCGATTCAACAAATGTGCATCGTTTTAAAAAAAAACTCAAAATCAAAGTCATTCCTCAAAAGAAGATGAAATTGAAAGCCTTGGAGGAAAATACTCATTCAAAATCCATTTGGAAAGAAAATCTTGTTCATTGATATTTCAAGTCTAATACAAAAATATACACTATTATTCATCCAAAGTTGCAAGTTCTCATTCAACTGTCCATTCATTACTACAAGTCCAGGAGTATTACGTCAGAAACATTACAGATTTATTACAAGAAATATTATAAGGAAAAAACGAGTGACTTGCATAGGCCCATTTTTCAAGAAGTCTCCAAGCCATCCCATGTACTTCTTTAAACCGAACCTGCACACAAGTAATAAGGGGGAGAAAATTCAATAACAGGCTGAGCATAACAACAAAATGGGACAGAATTCACAAAGGAGAAAAATCGAAAAAAAGAGAGGAACGATAACAGAATTGAAACGGACCAGATAGACGTAACAAACTTTCTTTCTGGATCTTCTCTCTCGAACCCTTTCAATCTTCATCTCTTCCCTTGCTGAATTTCTATGAAACCTTCACCACCATAATCTTCATCAATCACCTTCAAATTCTGAATCTACAAAACAAAAAAAGAGAAAAAAATCTTCAACAAGCTTCACGCATAGTGTCTATCTCCAATCATAGAGAACCATAACAGAAAACCAGAAAAGCGCAGAAAACCAACCTTCAATCAACTCTCTTTGAATCGATCTTCAATCATCACCAAATCATTAGCAACCTTCAACAACAATCATCGAGTCTTCAAGCTTCAATCACAAACTCTATAAACAAGAACTCCGTTCACCAATCTTCAACTTCGCATCCACTATCAATCTCGGACAAACACTTCGATTCGCCTTCACCTACAACAAAGTCCACACCGATCACGAGCATAAATTGAATCAAGAAACAAGAAGAAGAAGACGTGAGAGCGGTTAAAGGAGCATGAACAACGAGAGCTTACCTCTAGGTTTCACGCAAATGACACCATTGAAGGCGCGCCGAACCGATTCCGGTAGATAAATGCGATCCATTATCTTCTCCGATACGTGCTCGTGCTGTAGCAACCTGCCCTAAAAATTTAGCTTTTAGAGTCGCCACCTATTCTGAAGGGCGAATAGGAAACCCTACGCAGTATAGAGATCAGGGTAAGATACTATATTCAGGTCGAGGGAAGGTGTTAGGCACCCTCAACCCTCTCCTATTGGCTTTGAATCTAAGGTTACAGTTTATGGCTAAAAATTTGAGGTTTAATAGCTAAAGAATTGAATAGGGGAAAATTGAGATTTTAGGGAAGGGGGACTCGCCTTGTTGCCAAGTGCCTACGTATCTCCTTATGGAGAATCAGAGTCAACGTAGTTCGGGGGACGGGTTGTACGCCCTTAAGGTTTGAAATTTGATTTGAAGGTTTGAAGGCTTTGAATAGCCTGTCGTAGATAAAAATCTGTATTTGGAGTTTGAAGTTTGAAAGATGTTTGAAAAGGGTTTTGAAGTTGTTTTAGATGTTCTGGGCGTACAACCCTGATTTGGCACAATTAACCGCAATGATCAATAGGTTTGATCACCATAGTCAAAAGATTAGGGGTTTTGCACCATTACCAATTCAAATCGATTGATTCGATTATCACTAATAACGGATTATTGTATTTTATTATTTTTGTGAATTTTGTTTTGTATTGTTACCCCTCATAACCGATTAACACGATTACAAATAATAACAAATTGGAATTTAGAAAACAGGAAAGTTAATCATCACAACTAATAAAATAGTTGCAACCATTTAACTTAAATAGAAATCAATTGTATTTTAATTAAATAAACATTTTAATTAAAATTATTGTTGACCATAGCGATTAATTGATTTAATCGGCACGAACAACAAATTGGCATTTTAATATAAATATCACATATTAATTTTTATTTATAAAAATAATTATTAATATATAAATAATATATTAAAAGAATTAATTAAAACAAATATTTAATTAAAATTATTTTAGTTTGTTAGGATTTTGATTCAGTGTGGCTAGATTAAAGGTGCATATCATGGGGAGCCAGGCTGGGGCGCTAGATCTGAGGCTAATGGAGAATAGAGGGTTTAGATCTGAGGATGTATAGTGTTCTATAGGGGACGCACCTCACCGGATCTAGAAGCAAATATTCTGAAAAAAATCATGTTGGAGGGAGGGTTCGAACCCATGACCCTCCGCTTCCAAACGCGTCCACTAACCACCCCAACCAAGTTACTCAGTTGATTGAAACACACGTTCCATTCACTATACAGTAAGATCAACAACACGCAATGGAAAACGCGCGCAGATTCAAACCTGCGAATCAAATGATGACAACTCATCATCTTCTCCAACACACCTGCACAAAACCTGTAGAAATAGCTACGAATCTGCTGCGATTCTGTTCGTATTGTAAGCCCCTGGAAAATAGCGAATAGCCTATGCTTCGCAAAAAATATTTCGCAACCCTTCAAAAAGCTTTGCCTAGACCACACGAATTCAAACACACATTTAATTTGACCTAATTTTATGCTTACAAGAAAACCCCAATTATGAACCCCAATTAAATGTGTGTTTGAATTCGTGTGGTCTAGGCAAAGCTTTTTGAAGGGTTGCGAAATATTTTTTGCGAAGCATAGGCTATTCGCTATTTTCCAGGGGCTTTCGCTACGAACAGAATCGCAGCAGATTCGTAGCTATTTCTACAGGTTTTGTGCAGGTGTGTTGGAGAAGATGATGAGTTGTCATCATTTGATTCGCAGGTTTGAATCTGCGCGCGTTTTCCATTGCGTGTTGTTGATCTTACTGTATAGTGAATGGAACGTGTGTTTCAATCAACTGAGTAACTTGGTTGGGGTGGTTAGTGGACGCGTTTGGAAGCGGAGGGTCATGGGTTCGAACCCTCCCTCCAACATGATTTTTTTCAGAATATTTGCTTCTAGATCCGGTGAGGTGCGTCCCCTATAGAACACTATACATCCTCAGATCTAAACCCTCTATTCTCCATTAGCCTCAGATCTAGCGCCCCAGCCTGGCTCCCCATGATATGCACCTTTAATCTAGCCACACTGAATCAAAATCCTAACAAACTAAAATAATTTTAATTAAATATTTGTTTTAATTAGTTCTTTTAATATATTATTTATATATTAATAATTATTTTTATAAATAAAAATTAATATGTGATATTTATATTAAAATGCCAATTTGTTGTTCGTGCCGATTAAATCAATTAATCGCTATGGTCAACAATAATTTTAATTAAAATGTTTATTTAATTAAAATACAATTGATTTCTATTTAAGTTAAATGGTTGCAACTATTTTATTAGTTGTGATGATTAAGTTTCCTGTTTTCTAAATTCCAATTTGTTATTATTTGTAATCGTGTTAATCGGTTATGAGGGGTAACAATACAAAACAAAATTCACAAAAATAATAAAATACAATAATCCGTTATTAGTGATAATCGAATCAATCGATTTGAATTGGTAATGGTGCAAAACCCCTAATCTTTTGACTATGGTGATCAAACCTATTGATCATTGCGATTAATTGTGCCAAATCAGGGTTGTACGCCCAGAACATCTAAAACAACTTCAAAACCCTTTTCAAACATCTTTCAAACTTCAAACTCCAAATACAGATTTTTATCTACGACAGGCTATTCAAAGCCTTCAAACCTTCAAATCAAATTTCAAACCTTAAGGGCGTACAACCCGTCCCCCGAACTACGTTGACTCTGATTCTCCATAAGGAGATACGTAGGCACTTGGCAACAAGGCGAGTCCCCCTTCCCTAAAATCTCAATTTTCCCCTATTCAATTCTTTAGCTATTAAACCTCAAATTTTTAGCCATAAACTGTAACCTTAGATTCAAAGCCAATAGGAGAGGGTTGAGGGTGCCTAACACCTTCCCTCGACCTGAATATAGTATCTTACCCTGATCTCTATACTGCGTAGGGTTTCCTATTCGCCCTTCAGAATAGGTGGCGACTCTAAAAGCTAAATTTTTAGGGCAGGTTGCTACAGCTGGCGACTCTGCTGGGGATAACTATGGTGGTGAATACTATGCTCCTATAGGTCTTAGGTTTTGGCAGGGTTTAGGTTCTGGCGAACTATTTAAGTTTTTGGCAAACTTTTTAGGGTTTGGCTAATTCGCCATTTTTATGGTTTGTGTTTCGTTTTATTTTTATTTATTTCTGCCTAAAAGTATTTAATTATATATGTTTATATATTTGCATTTAATTGCATAAATGTTATATTATATGCACTGTTGTGTTATTATGTTGTGTTAAAACCCTAAGTGTGGGAGTTAACTTTGAGATCAATAGGGGAGTATGAATCGCCTACGAGTCTCATTGATAACTCCACTCGGAGTGGGTTAGGTATTTGGAAAGGTCCGAAACGAAGCTTGACTTTGTGGAGGGCTGGACTGGATACTTAGCTGATCTCTCCGGGAACCTACCCAAAAAATTCGAACCTCATGGATAAAATGAGTTGTTCTAAAATCCGAAGAGACAAAAAGTCTCGGAGGCTACGAACGACCCCATGAGACCTTCTAGAACCCCCTATAAAAAGGTTGGCTCCCAAGAGCCGCTACGTCGAACCTATGAACTTATGTGATTGTGTGCTATATGTATATATATGTGTTGATCATTATTTTTATTATTTCTTTTTCATTCATCAGTTATCATGAGCATTCTTGCATCATATTTTATTCAAAAAAAAAGGGAAAGAAAAAATATCATACATATCATGCATGGCATGCACATCATTTTCATGGCATTAAGAGAAGATTTCTCTTCTATCTCCAGAGCAAGGGACCATTGGGAAGGATAACCTAACATCCCGACCATATTATCAAACAAGATTTCAGCAAAAGAAATCAATGGACCAGCTGGAACAGAATCAAGCCGCCCTTCGTGAGGAAGTGGATCAACTAAAGGTTAGCGTGGAAGAGGTTAAAGGAGGTATGACTCAGATGCTAGAATTCATGAAGGCCCTCCTGGATAAACAAGAAAAAGCAAAAGAGGTTCAGTCTAGGGATACCCTGGTTCAGGATGAGATCCCCGATGACGAAAACCCGCTGCTAGGATTTGTTCCAGGCTTTGGCCCTGCTAAGGACAGACCTCAAGTCCGATCTGTTAGGAGAGCTATCCAATTCCAAGAGAAAGGAGAAGCCTCCCAAGAAGGATTTGTCCCCACGCTACAAACGAAAGGGACAACCCGCACAGTTCACATTCCTGCTGACAATGTCCCTAAGGACGAAGATACCTGGATCTGCAATACGGAGTGCAAGAGGTGGACAATACAGAACAAGCACCTCAGACATAATAGTCTATCCCTAACTCTGGGGAAGACTCCAAGGACAGTGAACAAATCAAGGTGGCTAGAAGAAGGATTTCTTAGATCATTAGTTTTGTTTTCATTCGCAATTTCTTTCCGTTTGTTTAAACATTAGTCTTATGACATATGCTATGTACTTTACAACAATCATTAATGCATTGCTTACGTTTGTCTTGATTCATTCCTAGTGTTCTCACTATATTTAAAACTGTGTTTTTACTCGGTTTTCTTCTTTGTGATATTCAACTCTCGATTAAAGTCGTACACCTTTTGAGGGAGAATGACGAAAACGATACCACAATTTGATACACTACGCTTTCGAACAGACCGTGTTGACGATGTACAGGCATTGTTTCAATTCCTAAATAACGGAGATATAAGGATGTTAATCCCTCGTCAACCCCTTTGAGCCTAAAGAAGTAGGAGTTTTCCTTCATATAAAATAAAACCCTTAATATATAACCTGGGGTAGGGTAGCTGCTCAGTTAACTTAATTATTCCAAGTTGTTCCTTTGAGCATAATCACCGATGGTTCTCCGTCATCAATTAAGTCCGGCAGTCAATGTCCGCAAAGAAAAAGAAAGCAATACAAGGGCCTGCTAAGTCAAAACCTATTAAGGATACTTAGGCAAAATTGGGGCATCCCGCTGACTGTAGTTTTAAAACGAACAGTTCAGGCAAAGTTGAAAAGAGGTCACTACATACCCTCACAAAAGAAAAGAAAGGAGGATGACTGCCTTTGCAAAGTAAACTTCTGTTTTTTGAACCATCATAAATGTCAACGTCATAATTCCCAAATTCTTTTGGAGACTAAATGCATAGTTAACTGAGCATAGGACTGGAGAACATCACGAAGATGGGGATGGGTACAAATGAACTTTGAGCCTCTATCTTTTGTTTCTTTAAACCGTGAACCAGGCCACGTTACAACCCTTAAAAGTCCTAACTGAAGCATGGTTAGTTCGAAAGCATACCGTTACCAAAGGTATCCTGACTCCTTAAGGTCTACTATAACTCTTGAGTTGATATCACTTTCTTACAAAAAAAAACTTCATTTTACTCAAAAAATGTTTTATACTTTCAAGACAGACATATGCATTCGCATCTTATGAATTTCATTACAAAGTACACTTGTCTATATAGATTTAAATGTTAACATCAGGGAGAAGTTGCATGGGGCATGGCTAATGGCTAAAAATCCTACTGACTGATGAAGTAGCTTTTAAAAGCTTGTCAAAAAGAAACATCTCTTACGCGTGACTGGGATGGCTAACGTGTACACATGGCATAACTCGTCATCATCCCATTTACATGGGGCAATCTAATCAAGATCCATAGAATCTCTCAAAGATGCTGGATAGCCCATGGGGCAAGCCCATTATCTGGGGGCACGTTGCAAAGGTCACTCAGTATCAGATGGTGTCAACACCACTCTCACATCCTTTCCAGGAACCTTTATAGGATATTTCTCAATCTGTCCATATAGTCTTCTTTAAGACATGTTCAAATACTCCTTACCCTTTCTAGGAACCTTTTTCAGACAGTCTTTTAAAGACCCATCTTCTTATCCTTTCTATTTTCAAACCCTTTCAGACCGTCTTCTCTAAGACAGTTGCCTTTCTACGAACCTTTTCTAGGTAGTCTTCTGTAAGACATCTCTTAACTTTTTCAGTTAGTCTTTTTTAGACATGTTCAAAGCTTCTCTTATGCTTCCAAAAACCTTGTCAAACTTTGTTTAAAGTACCGAGTCTTCTCTAAGACAGTTCACCATCCTTTCTAGGGCGATCTTCTTCAAGATGTTTTTCCTAAGTTTTATTTAAAACCCCACAAACAGTCTTTATCCTCTATAGGAATCTTTTTGACCCTCTGCACAAACACATCCCTTTGAGCTTTGTTTAAAGCGCAATCTTGTTTAAGACAATTTCCCATTCTTTCCAAGGACCTCTTCAGGTAGTCTTATAGAAGACATTATCTCATTCTGAGTACTCAGCAAATCACTGTCCGTCAGGATGCGGCCGAAGCGCATGACTCATTCTGAAAAGCATCTGCTTCACATTCAAATCAACGCTTAGCATCAAGAAGACCTCGAAATTGGTCTAATCAAAGACGATCATTCCTGATAAAGACTCTTGAATGGGGAAACCACATCCAGAGGGTTTTCCTAAAATAGGGGCATACAATCAATGATCCTATTAACTAGGGGCATATCTTTCAAGAATTCAAACACTGGGGCAAGGCATATCAAGCAAGACATGGTGAAATTCGAGTTCTCTCTAAAGGTCCCCCCTTCAGATTAAGGGGCACGTCTCTCAAAATTTCCAATATTCGAGAAGTCACATTGGCATCATACAAAAAGCATTGTTGCATATTTGATCTTCTCACGCCTGTACCATTCGCATCCCGCAGTGTGGGATAGGCATACATGCATAATTCTCATTGAGAATCTCATTACATGACACATGCATCATGACGTTGCATAAAACTAACGCTACCTTTTCAGGTCACTTCACTTCAAAAAGATATTATCATCAAATTACCACGCAAACATGATCGTATCAACGATTCAATCTTAACAGATACAATTCCAATACTTCATTCCAAGTCTTTCTTCAAAGGCAATCCAGAAGCAATCAAACAGTTTCTTACCTTTCCAGGTAGTCTTGTCCAAGATAACTATCCTAACCTTCCCAAGCAGTCTTGTTTAAGACATATCCCAAACCTTTCTAGGTAATTCCGTTTAAAACGCTCGCATCCTTTATAGGAATCTTTTTAGATGGTTTTGTTTAAAACGTTTCATATCCTCTATAGGAATCTTTTTAGATAGTTTTGTTTAAAACGTTTCATATCCTCTATAGGAATCTTTTTAGATAGTTTTGTTTAAAACGTTTCATATCCTTTATAGGAATCTTTTTAGATAGTTTTGTTTAAAACGTTTCATATCCTTTATAGGAATCTTTTTGGATAGTTTTGTTTAAAACGTTTCATATCCTTTATAGGAATCTTTTTAGATAGTTTTGTTTAAAACGTTTCATATCCTTTATAGGAATCTTTTTAGATAGTTTTGTTTAAAACGTTTCGCATCCTTTATAGGAATCTTTTTAGATGGTTTTGTTTAAAACGTTTCATACCCTCTATAGGAATCTTTTTAGATATTTTGTTTAAAACATTTCATATCCTTTATAGGAATCTTTTTAGATAGTTTTGTTTAAAACTCATCATTCCCTTTACAGAAACCTTTCTAGTTAGTTTTGTTTAAAACGTATCTTATCCTTTATAGGAACCTCTCTAGGTAAATCTTGTTTAAGATATCTCGTATCCTATCTAGGAGCCTTTCCAAGTGAGTCTTGTGTAAGACGTATTACATCCTTTTCAAAAAAAAAAACCTTTTCTAGGTTAGTCTTGTGTAGGACATATCATACCTTTCTAGGTAATACTGTTTAAGACGTTTTCATTTCCTTTCCAGGAACCTCTTTAGGTTAATCTTGTTTAAGACATCCCATCTCCGTCTAAAAACCTCTCCAAGTGAATCTTGTTTAAGACACATCTCAGCCTATCTAGGACAGTCTTGTTAAAGACACACCATGCCTTTCTAGGTAGCTTTCTTAAAATATTTATCCAATCTTTTCTAAGATACACCTAGTTCTTTTATAGAACTCCTCAGTTAGTCTTCTCCAAGGCATTCTTCCTAAGCATTGTTCAAAGCCTAAGCTTCTCCGCGTCAACCTTCAATACACCCTATTCAGGAATCTCTTCAGGTAGTCTTATGTAAGACACTACTCTCTCTCCTCAAGATACAATCAAATAATCCAGGGCTGAAAAGCATATGCTTCAGACAAGTACCTTACCAGGCGAATGGATGGCATCTATAAGCCCATCTCCCACATATCTCCTTCCCTACGCAAGCAAATTTCAGGGCATTTTAGTGTCCAATCGTCTTCTACCTCTTCAGGTTCAAGAAGATTGAACAGGGGCAGCAGTCATACCCCAAAATTTGCCCTCCCATATTCCATTCACAATGATGCAAAGCTCAGGGTTCAGTCCCAAAGACCACTCACTCCAAAGTCCAGAAGATCCATAGTCAACTGGTTTGACCTAAAAAGTCAACCACCACCAGAGCATAGTCAAAGCTTCCCAATTTTGGTCAACATCTAGTATGTGAAGTACAACCATCATTTGATCAAAGATTGATCATGATTCCATTAATAGAAACTCAGAGACGAACAAATACACAAAGGTTCAAATTAGGGTTTCTTAGGAGAAAGTCAACCCAACTTTGACTGGGCATAACTTTCACATGGAACATCAAAAATTCCCCACTCAAAGCCTATTTTGAAGGAAACTGGATTCTCTACAACTTTGTGTCTCACAAGCCAGGGCTAGAAATGCTTCATTTAAGAGATACAAAGCAAAAGATTACAGGTCATTTTCAGGCATCCTTCAAAAGCAATTTTTTGTCAGAGAGGATATGATCAAGATAAAAGCTCCAAATGAAAAATATGTTCCAAAGTGGCTTGTAGAGGACACTTTGAGGTTTCCAAAAAGTATTAGAACTCTCTCATAGCTTGAAAATTGAGTGAGATATGCTTGATCAAAGTTGGTTGATTTTGGAGGACCAAATATGAAAAAGGAGGGTTCAAATTGAGAAATCTTGCAAATGGGCCTATGTTTTTATGGTACAAACTTGATCCACAAGCCTTTAGCTTATCCAAAACAAAAGGGCACGAAATTTAGCATATTAATTGATTTAATATATTTTTTTATTAATTAAGTATGAAAAATCAAATATTATGGTAAAATATTCATATAGGCCAATTTCAATCAGTATTAATGGCAAAATATATTGTTATTTTCGTGCTAAATCAAATGGAAAGGAGTGATACAATATTTGGACCAAATTAGAAACTTTTTATTCAAGAAATAAAATCAATTTTTTCAAAGAAGCAAGATTGGATTCAAGGGAAGTTTTGGACAGAATTTTAACCTAATTCTACCCTCCTATAAGTACAAAACTTAGAGCATAGGATTAGGGGAGGAATTCCTGCAGAGAGAGCCATCATCAAGAACACAAAAAAACTCCATATAAACTCGAATTCGGTTTTGGGGAAAGGGGGCATTGCAAGGAGTTTGGGAGAGTGCAAAAGATTCCTTGGAGGTCCCTGAGTCGATTGGGATACTCACACCACTTCAACACCCCCAGATTTATCTCCGATTGGCCAAGGTATGTACCTCTAAAAGCTGGATCGATTAGGCTGTTGCACGCATCCTCATAGAATTTTGATGATATATTATGATTGTATTTGATGTTGCGAACGTGTGGGCATGATTAATTGGATTTCTGGGCGCTCTATATGTGATTTGCCATTGTTGACCGATTTAAGCTTTTAGGGTTCATAATTGGGGTTTTCTTGTAAGCATAAAATTAGGTCAAATTAAATGTGTGTTTGAATTCGTGTGGTCTAGGCAAAGCTTTTTGAAGGGTTGCGAAATATTTTTTGCGAAGCATAGGCTATTCGCTATTTTCCAGGGGCTTTCGCTACGAACAGAATCGCAGCAGATTCGTAGCTATTTCTACAGGTTTTGTGCAGGTGTGTTGGAGAAGATGATGAGTTGTCATCATTTGATTCGCAGGTTTGAATCTGCGCGCGTTTTCCATTGCGTGTTGTTGATCTTACTGTATAGTGAATGGAACGTGTGTTTCAATCAACTGCGTAACTTGGTTGGGGTGGTTAGTGGACGCGTTTGGAAGCGGAGGGTCATGGGTTCGAACCCTCCCTCCAACATGATTTTTTTCAGAATATTTGCTTCTAGATCCGGTGAGGTGCGTCCCCTATAGAACACTATACATCCTCAGATCTAAACCCTCTATTCTCCATTAGCCTCAGATCTAGCGCCCCAGCCTGGCTCCCCATGATATGCACCTTTAATCTAGCCACACTGAATCAAAATCCTAACAAACTAAAATAATTTTAATTAAATATTTGTTTTAATTAATTCTTTTAATATATTATTTATATATTAATAATTATTTTTATAAATAAAAATTAATATGTGATATTTATATTAAAATGCCAATTTGTTGTTCGTGCCGATTAAATCAATTAATCGCTATGGTCAACAATAATTTTAATTAAAATGTTTATTTAATTAAAATACAATTGATTTCTATTTAAGTTAAATGGTTGCAACTATTTTATTAGTTGTGATGATTAACTTTCCTGTTTTCTAAATTCCAATTTGTTATTATTTGTAATCGTGTTAATCGGTTATGAGGGGTAACAATACAAAACAAAATTCACAAAAATAATAAAATACAATAATCCGTTATTAGTGATAATCGAATCAATCGATTTGAATTGGTAATGGTGCAAAACCCCTAATATTTTGACTATGGTGATCAAACCTATTGATCATTGCGGTTAATTGTGCCAAATCAGGGTTGTACGCCCAGAACATCTAAAACAACTTCAAAACCCTTTTCAAACATCTTTCAAACTTCAAACTCCAAATACAGATTTTTATCTACGACAGGCTATTCAAAGCCTTCAAACCTTCAAATCAAATTTCAAACCTTAAGGGCGTACAACCCGTCCCCCGAACTACGTTGACTCTGATTCTCCATAAGGAGATACGTAGGCACTTGGCAACAAGGCGAGTCCCCCTTCCCTAAAATCTCAATTTTCCCCTATTCAATTCTTTAGTTATAAAACCTTAACTTTTAGCCATAAAACTTGACCCTTAGATTCAAAGCCAAAAGGAAAGGGTTGAGGGTGCCTAACACCTTCCCTCGACCTGAATATAGTATCTTACCCTGATCTCTATACTGCGTAGGGTTTCCTATTCGCCCTTCAGAATAGGTGGCGACTCTCTAAAGTTATAAATTTTTAGGCAGGTTGTTACAGCTGGCGACTCTGCTGGGGATAACTTATGTGATTGTGTGCTATATGTATATATATATATATATATGTTGATCATTATTTTTATTATTTCTTTTTCATTCATCATTTATCATGAGCATTCTTGCATCACATCTTATAAAAAAAAAAGAAAGAAGAAAAAAGGATATCATGCATGGCATACGCATCACTCTCATGGCATTAAGAGAAGATTTCTCTTCTATCTCCAGAACAAGGGACCATTGGGAAGGATAACCTAACATCCCGACCGTCTTATCAAACAATATTTCAGCAAAAGAAATCAATGGATCAGCTAGAGCAGAATCAAGCCGCCCTTCGTGAGGAAGTGGATCAACTGAAGGTTAATATGGAAGAAGTTAAAGGAGGTATGACCCAGATGCTAGGATTCATGAAGGCCCTCCTGGATAAACAAGAAAAAGCAAAAGAGGTTCAGTCTGGGGATACCCTAGTTCAGGATGAGATCCCTAACGACGAAAACCCGCTGCTAGGATTTGTTTCAGGCTTTGGCCCAGCTAAGGGTAAATCTCAGGCCCGATCTGTCAGAAGAGCTATTCAGTTCCAAGAGAAAGGAGAGACCTCCCAAGAAGGATTTTTCCCCACTCCACAAACGAAAGGGACAACCCGCATAGTTCGCATTCCTGCTAGCAATGTCCCTAGGGATGATGATTACCTGGATCTACAATATGGAGTGCAAGAGGTGGACAACACAGACCAAACACCTCAGACATAACAGTCTATCCTTAACTCTGGGGAAGACTCCAAGGACAGTGAACAAATCAAGGTGGCTAGAAGAAGGATTTCTTAGATCATTAGTTTTGTTTTCATTCGCAATTTCTTTCCGTTTGTTTAAACATTAGTCTTATGACATATGCTATGTACTTTACAACAATCATTAATGCATTGCTTACGTTTGTCTTGATTCATTCCTAGTGTTCTCACTATATTTAAAACTGTGTTTTTACTCGGTTTTCTTCTTTGTGATATTCAACTCTCGATTAAAGTCGTACACCTTTTGAGGGAGAATGACGAAAACGATACCACAATTTCATACACTACACTTTCGAACAGACCGTGTTGACGATGTACAGGCATTGTTTCAATTCCTAAATAACGGAGATATAAGGATGTTAATCCCTCGTCAACCCCTTTGAGCCTAAAGAAGTAGGAGTTTTCCTTCATATAAAATAAAACCCTTAATATATAACCTGGGGTAGGGTAGCTGCTCAGTTAACTTAATTATTCCAAGTTGTTCCTTTGAGCATAATCACCGATGGTTCTCCGTCATCAATTAAGTCCGGCAGCCAATGTCCGCAAAGAAAAAGAAAGCAATACAAGGGCCTGCTAAGTCAAAACCTATTAAGGATACTTAGGCAAAATTGGGGCATCCCGCTGACTGTAGTTTTAAAACGAACAGTTCAGGCAAAGTTGAAAAGAGGTCACTACATACCCTCACAAAAGAAAAGAAAGGAGGATGACTGCCTTTGCAAAGTAAACTTCTGTTTTTTGAACCATCATAAATGTCAACGTCATAATTCCCAAATTCTTTTGGAGACTAAATGCATAGTTAACTGAGCATAGGACTGGAGAACATCACGAAGATGGGGATGGGTACAAATGAACTTTGAGCCTCTATCTTTTGTTTCTTTAAACCGTGAACCAGGCCACGTTACAACCCTTAAAAGTCCTAACTGAAGCATGGTTAGTTCGAAAGCATACCGTTACCAAAGGTATCCCGACTCCTTAAGGTCTACTATAACTTTTGAGTTGATATCACCTTCTTACAAAAAAAAAACTTCGTTTTATTCAAAAAAATGTTTTTAAACCTTCAAGACAGACATATGCATTCGCATCTTATGAATTCCATTACAAAGTACACTTGTCTATGTAGTTTCAGATGTTTAAACATTAGGGAGAAGTTGCATGGGGCATGGCTAATGGCTAAAAATCCTACTGACTGACGAAGTAGCTTTAAAAACTCGTCAAAAGAAGAAACATCCCTTACTCATGACTGGGATGGCTAATGTGTACACATGGCAGAACTCGTCATCATCCCATTTACATGGGGCAATCTAATCAAGATCCATAGAATCTCTCAAGGATGATGGATAGCCCATGAGGCAAGCCCATTATCTTGGGGCACGTTGCGAAGGTCGCTCAGTATCAGATGATGTTAATGCCACTCTCACATCCTTTCCAGGAACCTTTACAGGATACTTCTAAATCTGTCCATATAGTCTTCTTTAAGACGTGTTCAAATACTTCTTACCCTTTCTAGGAACCTTTGTCAAACAGTCTTTTAAAGACCCGCCTTCTTATCCTAACCATTTTCAAACCCTTTCAGACAGTCTTCTCTAAGACAGTTGCCTTTCTACGAATCCTTTCTAGGTAGTCTTCTGTAAGACATCTCTTAACTTTTTCAGTTAGTCTTTTAAGACATATTCAAACTTCTCTTACGCTTCCAAAAAACCTTGTCAAACTTTGTTTAAAGTACAGAGTCTTTTCTAAGACAATTCACCGTCCTTTCTAGGGGTAATCTTCTCCAAGATGTCTTTTCCTAAGTTTTGTTTAAAACACCACAAAAACAGTCCTTGTCCTCTATAGGAATATTTTTGACACTCCTCACAAACATATCCCTTTGAGCTTTGTTTAAAGCGCAGTCTTGTTTAAGACAATTTCTCATTCTTTCCAAGGACCTCTTCAGGTAATCTTATAGCAGACATCATCTCATTCATGAGTACTCAGCAAATCACTATCCGTCAGGCGCGACCGAAACGCATGACTCAGCATCTGCTTCATATTCAAACCAACACTTAGCATCAAGGAGACCTCTAAATTGGTCTAATCAAAGACGATCATTCCTGATAAAAACCCTTAGATGGGGAAACCATGTTCAGAGGGTTTTCCTAGAACAGGGGCATACAATCAATGATCCTATTAACTAGGGGCATATCTTTCAAGAGTATAAAGGGAAAATGCTAATCATCGTAACCAATAGATTTGGTTAAAACCATTTAGCAAAATAAATATTATTTTAATTCGAATCTATCGATTATGAGGAGTAACGATAATTTAAAATACACATTTGCTATTCGTGGTAATCGAATATATCGATTATAATGGTTAGCAATCCTCTCTTTAACCTGTTAGCCTTGGTAATCAAACCTATTGATTATCGCAACTAATGGTAACAAATAAAAATCAGGGTTGTACGCCCAAACACTAAAACATCTAAAATACACTAAACCACGACACTACAGATTTTGATCTCTTCAATACTGCGATGTTCAAACTACGATAAGGTAATTCAAAATACCTTCGAACTTCGCATTTCAAAAAAACTACGATAGGCTATTCAAAAAGCCTTCAAACACCTCCATAACAAATTCAAAGGCGTACAACCCTGTCCCCGAACTACGTTGACTCTGATCCTCCATAAGGAGGTACGTAGGCACTTGGCAACAAGGCGAGTCCCCTTCCCCCTTACCTTAATAATTAGCCATAAACCTTTACTGTGAATATAAAACCTTAGGAAAGGGTTGAGGGTGCCTAACACCTTCCCTCGACCTGAATATAGTATCTTACCCTGATCTCTCAATCGCATAGGTTTCCTATTCGCCTTGGTAGAATAGGTGGCGACTCTAAAGCTTAATTTTTAGGGCAGGTTGCTACAGCTGGCGACTCTGCTGGGGATAACTATAATGGTGAATACTATGCTCCTATAGGTTTTGGCAGGGTTTAGGTTTGGCAAGTTTTTTTAGGGTTTGGCAAACTTGCCATTTTTAGGGTTTGGGGGAGGTTCAACTTTTAATAAATATTAAATTATTTTTTAAATCATTTGTTTATTTTTATTTGTTTTTGTTTTCCTGGAATGTTCATTTACCTGCCTTAAATTGTTTGATTATATATCATATGCATTGCTGGTATTTTCTATGTTGTGTTAAACCCTAAGTGTGGGAGTTAACTTTGAGATCAATAGGGGAGTATGAATCGCCTACGAGTCTCATTGATAACTCCACTCGGAGTGGGTTGAGTATTCGGAAATGTCCAAAACGAGGCTTGACTTTGTTGAGGGCAGGACTGGATACTTGGCTGATCTCTCCGAGAACCTACCCCAAAAATTCGAACCTCATGGATAAAATGAGTTTGTTCTAAAATCCGAAGAGACAAAAAGTCTCGGAGGTTACGAACGACCCCATGAGACCTTCTAGAACCCCCCTATAAAAAGGTTTTAAAACAAATATTTAATTAAAATTATTTTAGTATATTATTTATATATTAATAATTATTTTTATAAATATAAATTAATATGTGATATTTATATTAAAATGCCAATTTGTTGTTCGTGCCGATTAAATTAATTAATCGCTATGGTCAACAATAATTTTAATTAAAATGTTTATTTAATTAAAATACAATTGATTTCTATTTAAGTTAAATGGTTGCAACTATTTTATTAGTTGTGATGATTAACTTTCCTGTTTTCTAAATTCCAATTTGTTATTATTTGTAATCGTGTTAATCGGTTATGAGGGGTAACAATACAAAACAAAATTCACAAAAATAATAAAATACAATAATCCGTTATTAGTGATAATCAAATCAATCGATTTGAATTGGTAATGGTGCAAAACCCCTAATCTTTTGACTATGGTGATCAAACCTATTGATCATTGCGGTTAATTGTGCCAAATCAGGGTTGTACGCCCAGAACATCTAAAACAACTTCAAAACCCTTTTCAAACATCTTTCAAACTTCAAACTCCAAATACAGATTTTTATCTACGATAGGCCATTCAAAAAGCCTTCAAACAATCAAATCTAATTCAAAGGCGTACAACCCTGAGCCCGAACTACGTAGACTCTGATCCTCCCTAAGGAGGTACGTAGGCACTTGGCAACAAGGCGAGTCCCCCTTCCCTAAAATCTCAATTTTCCCCTATTCAATTCTTTAGCTATTAAACCTCAAATTTTTAGCCATAAACTGTAACCTTAGATTCAAAGCCAATAGGAAAGGGTTGAGGGTGCCTAACACCTTCCCTCGACCTGAATATAGTATCTTACCCTGATCTCTATACTGCGTAGGGTTTCCTATTCGCCCTTCAGAATAGGTGGCGACTCTAAAAGCTAAATTTTTAGGGCAGGTTGCTACAGCTGGCGACTCTGCTGGGGATAACTATGGTGGTGAATACTATGCTCCTATAGGTCTTAGGTTTTGGCAGGGTTTAGGTTCTGGCGAACTATTTAAGTTTTTGGCAAACTTTTTAGGGTTTGGCTAATTCGCCATTTTTATGGTTTGTGTTTCGTTTTATTTTTATTTATTTCTGCCTAAAATTATTTAATTATATATGTTTATATATTTGCATTTAATTGCATAAATGTTATATTATATGCACTGTTGTGTTATTATGTTGTGTTAAAACCCTAAGTGTGGGAGTTAACTTTGAGATCAATAGGGGAGTATGAATCGCCTACGAGTCTCATTGATAACTCCACTCGGAGTGGGTTAGGTATTTGGAAAGGTCCGAAACGAAGCTTGACTTTGTGGAGGGCTGGACTGGATACTTAGCTGATCTCTCCGGGAACCTACCCAAAAAATTCGAACCTCATGGATAAAATGAGTTGTTCTAAAATCCGAAGAGACAAAAAGTCTCGGAGGCTATGAACGACCCCATGAGACCTTCTAGAACCCCCTAACTTTAGAGAGTCGCCACCTATTCTGAAGGGCGAATAGGAAACCCTACGCAGTATAGAGATCAGGGTAAGATACTATATTCAGGTCGAGGGAAGGTGTTAGGCACCCTCAACCCTTTCCTATTGGCTTTGAATCTAAGGGTCAAGTTTTATGGCTAAAAGTTAAGGTTTTATAACTAAAGAATTGAATAAGGGAAAAATTGAGATTTTAGGGAAGGGGACTCGCCTTGTTGCCAAGTGCCTACGTACCTCCTTATGGAGGATCAGAGTCTACGTAGTTCGGGAAAGGGTTGTACGCCTTTAAGGTTTGAAATTTGATTTGAAGGTTTGAAAGCTTTTGAATAGCCTGTCGTAGTTTGAATGAGGATAAGAATCCGTATTTGGAAATTGAAGTTTGAAAAGTGTTTTGGAATTTGTTTGGGCGTACAACCCTGATTTGGCACAATTAACCGCGATGATCAATAGGTTTGATCACCATAGTCAAAAGATTAGGGGTTTTGTACCATTACCAATTCAAATCGATTGATTCGATTATCACTAATAATGAATTATTGTGTTTTATTATTTTTTGTGAATTTTATTTTGTATTGTTACCCCTCATAACCGATTAACACGATTACAAATAATAACAAATTGGAATTTAGAGAAAAAAAATAGGAAAGTTAATCATCACAACTAATAAAATAGTTGCAACCATTTAACTAAATAGAAATTATTTACATTTTAATTAAATAATTATTTAGGAAAATCGATTATCGCCCATCACGATTAATGGATTTAATCGAAACGAATCAATAAATTAGAAATTTAACATTTTATAATATATATTAACTTATTTATAAAAATAAATTATTATACAAATAAATGTTAAATGTGATTAACCAAAATATTTAAATTAATTAAAATAAATAAGTTAGTTAGAGATTTTGATTTAACATGGTTGGCTTGAGGGATCATAATATGGGGATTCAATCTGGGGTGTTAGATCTAGGTTAGTGGGAAATTGAGGGTCAGATCTTGAGGTCGTATGGTGAGCTATAGAGGCGCAGATGCACAGGATCAGAGGTTGGAAACTTAGAAAAATAAATGTTAGAGGGCCAGGGATCGAACCCTGGACCCTTGGGTGACCAACAAACACGCTAGCCAAACCAGCTGCATTGTTAACGCGTTAGCTAAACCTCTTGGATTAAACAAATAACGTGAACAAACAACCATAACGCAACGCGCGCGAATTTCAAAAACGGCCAACCAGGCGTTGACACGCCATCGTCTTCTACCTCCCGAACTCACAAAACCTGCAAGTTTAGCTACGATTTCGCTACAGAAAATCCTTCGTAGCAACAACACCAAAAAATAGCGAATAGCCCACATTTGAGTATAAACTTTTCGCGACCCCATCATCCCCTTCGTCCGAACCTCACGAACATGACTATGCCCTTAAATCCCTCTAATTTCACCCCTAGCAAAAAGCCCCAAATCAAACTCTCCGACCTAACAATGGTGATATATATCAAACGCGCCCAGAATCTCAATTAATGTTCCAGAATTGTTCACAGCAATTGCACAAAGCATAATACATAAACCAATTAACATATAAATGCGTGAATCATGCTAATCGACTCAAAGTTTAAAGTCACTTACCTCGGCTTATAGGAGAATGTTCTGGGGTTATTGATGCAGAGCAATGATCCAAACAGCTTCAGAATGATCCCACGAATCTTTTGCAATCCTCAAATCTCCTTGAAAGTTCCAAATTCCCCAAAACCGAAATCGAGTTCTTGGTGAATTTTTTTGTTCTTGAAGGTGTGCCTCTGCCCAGAATTTCGTCCCCTAGTCCCTTGGTTTGTCTTTACTACTTATAGGGAACAAGATTAGGTCAACAAAAAGAGCCCAAAGCCTTTGCATCCAATCTTACCATATTTGTGAAAATTTGATTTGCCTCTTGATTCCAAACCTTCTATTTTGGCCAAAATTTGTATCAATCCTTTCCATACCCTTTTGTCACGAAAATAGACTATATTTTGGCATTAAT
This sequence comes from Vicia villosa, assembly GCF_029867415.1. Classification (NCBI taxonomy): domain Eukaryota; kingdom Viridiplantae; phylum Streptophyta; class Magnoliopsida; order Fabales; family Fabaceae; genus Vicia; species Vicia villosa. The sequence continues at coordinate 26,241,647 of NC_081183.1, read as the reverse complement.
GTTGATTGGAAATCAACAAAATATAATCCATAACAAAATATTTGATTTTTCCATTTATTTAAATCATTAAAAATCCATTTTAAATGAAATAAATTTGTATAAAATCAAATAAAATGTTTATTATTCGTGGCATGTGTTTTGGATAACTTATGGACCAAGTTCAACTTATACAAGCATGGGCCTATTTGTAAAAAATCCAATTTGAACCTCCCTTTTTCACATTTGGTCCTCCAAAATCACCTAAATTTGATCAAGCGTATCTCACTGAATTTTTAAGATATGAAGGAGATCTAATACTTTTTGGAAACCTCAGGAGGTCCTCTACAAGCCACTTTGGAACATATTTCTCATTTGAAGCTTTTATCTTGATCATATCCTCTTTGGGAAAAAACTGCTTTTGGAGGATGCCTGAAAATGACCTGTAATCTTTTGCACTGTATCTCTCAAATAAATCATTTCTAGCCCTGGCTTGTGAGAGACAAAGTTGTAGAGAATCCAATTTCCTTCAAAATAGGCTTTGAGTGGGGAATTTTTGATGTTCCATGTGAAAGTTATGCCCAGTCAAAGTTAGGTTGACTTTCTCATAAGAAACCCTAATTTGAACCTTTTTGCATTTGTTCATCTCTGAGTTTCTATTAATGGAATCATGATCAATTCTTGATCAAATGATGGTTATGCATCCCTACACCTGATGTTTGCCCAATGATCATAGCTTGAATCATGCTTTGATTGCAGTTGACCTTCAGGTTCGAATCAGTTGACTGTGGATTTTGGGGATTGTTTGAGCAAAACTTTGGCATTGAATCTTGAACTTTGAATCATTGTAAATGGAATATGGGAGGGCAACTTTTGGGGTATGACACGTGCGTGTTTGCTTATTGACAGAGATGAGAGGTTGAGAACTGAGATAATCGGTTGAGATGAGATCGAGAGAGAGAATCCGGACGGAGTGAGAGCGATGAGGAAGATGGAGACGAGAGGCGGTGCGAATTTGTTTCGATTGTTCACGGCAGAGGTCGAGAGAGATGAATGAGAGAGTGAGGCGAGGATGGTGAGGTCTTGGCGGCATTCGTGGTGGCGCGAGAGGATCTTCACCGGAGATCGAAGGAGCTCCTCCGACGCCGTCTGCAGCCATGAGTGAAGAGAGGAAGAAGAACTGATGCTTCACGTGTAAACACAAAACCTAATCCTCTTTCTATTGTTTAATTTGATTAATCTGAGTTTAATTTGGTGATTAGTAAATTTAGTTAGATTTTAATGTTGATTGAGAGATATTAATTAATAAAATTTGGTGGAAAAAATCTGAATAACTGTTGTTGGATCATATTCCATGGGCCTCACGTGAAACTATGTATCGCACCTCCCCTTAGAGTCCAGCGACACAGTTATTTTTTTGGGCTGAAGAGAAAAACTGAACAAAAACCATCTGTTTGGGCTTAATCCCTGGGCCCTGCGCCCTTTTCCCTATCTACACCATGATTTTCACACTTAAACCCCTCTGCTTCATTTTATTTCTCATTAGAATTAGTTGTTTTGACTAGTCTTGTTCCCTATTTCTTTCATGTAATAAAAACATTAAAAAATCGAATTTTCCGTTGTTAGTTTTTGCATGATAAAATCGATAATAATCAAAAACATGTGATACATTTTGCTTGTTAGAATTTAATTGTTTTGTTACATAGTTAGTTCTAATTCTTAGAGGAAATGCCATAAAAAAACAATTTAATCTTGCTAGATTTTCTTTTAGAATTTACTTAGAATTTAATTTCTCTTATTTTCTATGGTCGGTGCATGCTTCCTTGTTATTACTAATTTGGTTGTTGAGATGTGCGAGGTACTTCGAGAGAGCCTTCGATTGCGATTCGACTTACTTTGTGTTCCACTTTACTTGTGGGACTCGAATTCGCTTCCAGTGCGGTTGATTTGAGTCGTGTTCCACTTTATTTGTGGGATACGAACTTCTTCCCGAAGGGATTCATCTAATCTCTCATTCATTGAGATGTATATTCCTGCATTGTCTGGCTTGTGTTCTCTTGTAGGTTGTTCGTGTGGTTATGCTTGACGCGTGCCACATGTCGCTTGTGATCTATTTTCACAACGACGCTTTCTGACTCGCTTTGCTTGATGATGGCTTACGCGAAGTATTCCGGACTTCTCTGCTTACGCTTGCTAGCTCATTGCGGATTTGCTATCCGTTCGGTATTGTCTCTTTGTCCCTTTTACCGCTTTCCGCATCATCCTATAACATGAGAAGTAGGACCTAAACATGCATCTGGCCAAGCCCTCGAAAGAGGCTCTGTTTTTGTTGGTGTGTTTATATTTGTGCTTTGCGGCAGGGAGTCACGGTGTAATAAGTCCTATATGGCACTCCGTTAAGTCCTCATGGAAGGCACGCGGAAAGGGTTAGCAATCAACCCCCGCCTAGTCTCATCGAGTAGGGCCCGTGCGAGCACAATCCTTTCTTTTCCCTACATTTGGCATTCATTTTAGTCCAGATTAGCGCAGTTTGTTTACACACCCATAGGTTTAGACACAGGCGTGGATACCATCGAGTACGATGGGCGCGAGGGGTGCTAATACCTTCCCCTCGCGTAACCGACTCCCTTACCCTTTTTCTCTGGTCGTGAGACCGTTGTTTTGTTTTGTGGTTTGCTGGCATTCCCTTCCTTTTCAGGATAAATATGTTAGTGGCGACTCTGTTAATTTTCGCGGTAGCGACAGCTGGCGGGATATGAGTCGCCACTAACAGAGTCGCGAAAATTAACAGCTGGCGTGGATACAATTTGTCTTTCGGTCCTCTTTTGTCGTTGCTAATTCCCCGGCAAGCTCTTAATGAGGTTCCTTGACCGAGTTCCTCATTCTCCCCAGTAGAGCGTTTCTCTCCCCAACAGATTGACCTGTTTTCCCCAGGAGAGTCATCTTATTCCCCAGTGGAGTCGCCTAAACGAAAGGTTCTTTTGCTAAGTTCCTTATCCCCAGCGGATTCTCATATCCCTAGCAGATCGCTGTGCAGAAGAATCTATCTTCCCCCACTGAGTTTCTTTCCTCAGCAAAGATTCACATGCATCCTCAGCAGAATCTATGTTCATCTAGGACTTCCCCAGCGGAATGCGTCCTATACAAGCAAGTTGGTCACTCCTCATCAGAGTTATCTTCACGACTTGCTCTTATCTCCTCATCCCCAGTGTGTCGAAAATTAGCTTCTCCAGTGAAGTTTCCAGGGTATTCCCCAAGCAAGTAAGTGGGATGTTCTTATCTCCAAGCAAGATTTATTCCCCAACCAGAGCTCGCGTCCAGATTTGATCGTCTACAGCAGATTTCTGATCCATCTTTGCCAGCTCGCAGTTTGTGACTTCTGGTCACGTATCTTGTCCTCCCCGCAGAGTTCTAGGCTCTCTCCAGGACTTGTTCAATAATTCAGAGCTCATCCGTTGTTTCCCCAAGCAACGTCCGAATCATGCATCATTCGCATTGCATTCTTTAAGCGTGTAGCGTCTTCCTTATCGGAAACGTTATTCCGTACACATTCATACATGCATCATGCATAAATCATATCATATCTGTTTCTTTCCGCAGGAAGGTTATCCAGATTCAAATGCTCCCTAGAGAGCAATATTCGCCTAGTCATTACAGGCGCTTATCCTGATATTTTGAATTAGAAGAAGATTGTTCTACTTATTTTCCGGCGCAACTCAGATCAGTTCAAAGACATTCCTATTCCCGATGCCCCCAGATCGGTGGAAGATATTTGTTCCTATCCTGATATCCAGATTAGTTGAAGGAACCGCCTCCGGATCTCTATAGATCTTTCGAAGGAGCAAGCCCTCTGATACATCAGATCAGTCGGAAATATCTACTCCCTGACGATTTAGTTCGTTCAGAAGAAGAAATTCGTTTGCCCAGTCCTGATGCCTAACCATCAGTTGAAGACGTTTTCTTTACCCGGCGTACACAGTTCGGAAGAGATATTGTTCCTATCCTGATTTCCAGTTCAGTTGAAGGAACCGCCTCCGGATCCCCGTGGTCTTACGAAGGAGCTAGCCGCTAATTCCTAGATTAGTAGGAATATCTACCTGATGATTTAATTGCATCAGAAGAGATGTCTGCCCAGATTCCCAGATCATGATTCCCAGATCAGAGATACCTATTACCAGTTGATGTCCGATTCAACCGATGTATCTCCCTCGATTCCTAGATCGACTTAAGACATCTATCCCGATGCAAGTTCGGAGACATCTGCTACGTCTGATACTCAGATCAGTCGAGATGTTCCTTCTCTTGATGCCCAGATCATTTGAAGTGTTTCCCCTGCCTGTGGGTGCCCGTTCCTTCTTATCACAAGTTAGAGCTTATTTAAATATCCAGGTCAATTGAAGTTTTTTCTCCCTGCTTGCGGGGTGGTACATTCCTTCTTATTGCAAGATGGAGTCTTCTATTGATCAAGAGCGCAAATTTTCGAGTTCATTCTGGTATTCAATCTCCTTCCACCTTAACGGTTGGAAACTTTCGTTTCTCACTCGTCAGGTTTAAGAAGTTTGAATAGGGGCAGCTGTTGCACCCCAAAATTTGCCCTCTTCACTGTGCTATAAGTTATGAAAGACGTTTATTTCGTCGCTTGAAAATTAGAAAAAGTTATAAAGAGTTTCTTATGCATGATGTGTGCGATCGTTAATTCAACTGGGATTCATTGAATTTCGTAGTGGCGACTCCCTTACCCTTATCCTTTTTCTCTGGTCGTGAGACCGTTGTTTTGTTTTGTGGTTTGCTGGCATTCCCTTCCTAGGAAGGGAATGCCAGCAAACCACAAAACAAAACAACGGTCTCACGACCAGAGAAAAAGGGTAAGGGAGTCGGTTACGCGAGGGGAAGGTATTAGCACCCCTCGCGCCCATCGTACTCGATGGTATCCACGCCTGTGTCTAAACCTATGGGTGTGTAAACAAACTGCGCTAATCTGGACTAAAATGAATGCAAAATGTAGGGAAAAGAAAGGATTGTGCTCGCACGGGCCCTACCCCGCTGCCTACGTATCTGTTTTGCAGAATCAGAGCTACCGTAGCTCGGCTAACTAATTTTTGTTTGTTTTGTGTTTTTTAGGTGAACGAGTTACATTCGCACTCCGCTGCTCGACCTTTGGAGACTTATGCTTGGGAATGGAGCGAAAATAACAAGTTCTTAAGAAAAGAAAATCAAAGAGTGTGGTTTGTGTTTTAAAGAATGCATGAGGAAGACCTAAGCTAAAGGGGGAAAGCTTGCTACCTAATGTTATCATACAAAGGGTACAAGTCTAAACTAGCCTACCGACCTACGGGGAAAAAGGGAAAGCACACAATGAACACACAAACGAGCATCCACTCGTAAAGCAAACAAACCAACGACACTGACCGAATGGTAGAAAAGCGGTCCCGCCATAGCCAAGGGGAGCAGCTCAACCCAAGTCAACCAAGCATCAGACCTCGCAAAAATGATCGGGCCATAGACAAGAGGGCGGACCCCTCTCAGCAACCAAGCCGTCACGGATCATAAAGAAAAACGGTGCGTGCGTACATCGAGCATCAACGTCGAGCGACGCGAGCTATAAGAAAGGCGGGGGTCCGGCTACATGAACCCTTTTCCTGACATACTCGATAACAAGATCTTGTGCAGGTTCAGAAGCGAGCAACGCGAAGCGTGCGCATACTGAACTGACTCGATGAGACTAGGCGGGGGTTGATTGCTAACCCTTTCCGCGTGCCTTCCATGAGGACTTAACGGAGTGCCATATAGGACTTATTACACCGTGACTCCCTGCCGCAAAGCACAAATATAAACACACCAACAAAAACAGAGCCTCTTTCGAGGGCTTGGCCAGATGCATGTTTAGGTCCTACTTCTCATGTTATAGGATGATGCGGAAAGCGGTAAAAGGGACAAAGAGACAATACCGAACGGATAGCAAATCCGCAATGAGCTAGCAAGCGTAAGCAGAGAAGTCCAGAATACTTCGCGTAAGCCATCATCAAGCAAAGCGAGTCAGAAAGCGTCGTTGTGAAAATAGATCACAAGCGACATGTGGCACGCGTCAAGCATAACCACACGAACAACCTACAAGAGAACACAAGCCAGACAATGCAGGAATATACATCTCAATGAATGAGAGATTAGATGAATCCCTTCGGGAAGAAGTTCGTATCCCACAAATAAAGTGGAACACGACTCAAATCAACCGCACTGGAAGCGAATTCGAGTCCCACAAGTAAAGTGGAACACAAAGTAAGTCGAATCGCAATCGAAGGCTCTCTCGAAGTACCTCGCACATCTCAACAACCAAATTAGTAATAACAAGGAAGCATGCACCGACCATAGAAAATAAGAGAAATTAAATTCTAAGTAAATTCTAAAAGAAAATCTAGCAAGATTAAATTGTTTTTTTATGGCATTTCCTCTAAGAATTAGAACTAACTATGTAACAAAACAATTAAATTCTAACAAGCAAAATGTATCACATGTTTTTGATTATTATCGATTTTATCATGCAAAAACTAACAACGGAAAATTCGATTTTTTAATGTTTTTATTACATGAAAGAAATAGGGAACAAGACTAGTCAAAACAACTAATTCTAATGAGAAATAAAATGAAGCAGAGGGGTTTAAGTGTGAAAATCATGGTGTAGATAGGGAAAAGGGCGCAGGGCCCAGGGATTAAGCCCAAACAGATGGTTTTTGTTCAGTTTTTCTCTTCAGCCCAAAAAAATAACTGTGTCGCTGGACTCTAAGGGGAGGTGCGATACATAGTTTCACGTGAGGCCCATGGAATATGATCCAACAACAGTTATTCAGATTTTTTCCACCAGATTTTATTAATTAATATCTCTCAATCAACATTAAAATCTAACTAAATTTACTAATCACCAAATTAAACTCAGATTAATCAAATTAAACAATAGAAAGAGGATTAGGTTTTGTGTTTACACGTGAAGCATCAGTTCTTCTTCCTCTCTTCACTCATGGCTGCAGACGGCGTCGGAGGAGCTCCTTCGATCTCCGGTGAAGATCCTCTCGCGCCACCACGAATGCCGCCAAGACCTCACCATCCTCGCCTTACTCTCTCATTCATCTCTCTCGACCTCTGCCGTGAACAATCGAAACAAATTCGCACTGCCTCTCGTCTCCATCTTCCTCATCGCTCTCACTCCGTCCGGATTCTCTCTCTCGATCTCATCTCAACCGATTATCTCAGTTCTCAACCTCTCATCTCTGTCAATAAGCAAACACGCACGAGCACGTATCGGAGAAGATAATGGATCGCATTTATCTACCGGAATCGGTCCGACGCGCCTTCAATGGTGTCATTTGCGTGAAACCTAGCGGTAAGCTCTCGTTGTTCATGCTCCTTTAACCGCTCTCACGTCTTCTTCTTCTTGTTTCTTGATTCAATTTATGCTCGTGATCGGTGTGGACTTTGTTGTAGGTGAAGGCGAATCGAAGTGTTTGTCCGAGATTGATAGTGGATGCGAAGTTGAAGATTGGTGAACGGAGTTCTTGTTTATAGAGTTTGTGATTGAAGCTTGAAGACTCGATGATTGTTGTTGAAGGTTGCTAATGATTTGGTGATGATTGAAGATCGATTCAAAGAGAGTTGATTGAAGGTTGGTTTTCTGCGCTTTTCTGGTTTTCTGTTATGGTTCTCTATGATTGGAGATAGACACTATGCGTGAAGCTTGTTGAAGATTTTTTTCTCTTTTTTTGTTTTGTAGATTCAGAATTTGAAGGTGATTGATGAAGATTATGGTGGTGAAGGTTTCATAGAAATTCACCAAGGGAAGAGATGAAGATTGAAAGGGTTCGAGAGAGAAGATCCAGAAAGAAAGTTTGTTATGTCTATCTGGTCCGTTTCAATTCTGTTATCGTTCCTCTCTTTTTTTCGATTTTTCTCCTTTGTGAATTTTGTCCCATTTTGTTGTTATGCTCAGCCTGTTATTGAATTTTCTCCCCCTTATTACTTGTGTGCAGGTTCGGTTTAAAGAAGTACATGGGATGGCTTGGAGACTTCTTGAAAAATGGGCCTATGCAAGTCACTCATTTTTTCCTTATAATATTTCTTGTAATAAATCTGTAATGTTTCTGACGTAATACTCCTGGACTTGTAGTAATGAATGGACAGTTGAATGAGAACTTGCAACTTTGGATGAATAATAGTGTATATTTTTGTATTAGACTTGAAATATTAATGAACAAGATTTTCTTTCCAAATGGATTTTGAATGAGTATTTTCCTCCAAGGCTTTCAATTTCATCTTCTTTTGAGGAATGACTTTGATTTTGAGTTTTTTTTTTTTAAAACGATGCACATTTGTTGAATCGGGATTGAATGAAGAATTTTGGTCTTGTAAAACTATACCATCGAATGAACATGAGCCTTTGGATCTTGATGGTCTTTGAATAACACTCATGGATCTTAACTTGATTTGAATCCTTGAGGAACAAACGTCTTGAACAAAATATGAATAATAGAATCAATTAGATCATCAAATCAAATTCATCCTCACATCACTGGGACCTTAATTCCTTAATTCAAACCAAATTTGCACGATAAGCCACCAATAAATTGAAAGTACGATGGCGCCTTGAACACAATACTCTTCTTAAGCTCATAATCTTGCACCATGACTCACTCTTTTGCAATCCACCTCACAGACCCTTGACTTAATGACCTCGAAACAACATAAGCTCTTTAATTTTCTTGGTTTTTGAGAGACGAAATAAACGTCCTTGATAACTTATAGCATAGAGAAAGAGGGCAAATTTTGGGGTGCAACAGCTGCCCCTATTCAAACTTCTTGAACCTGGCGAGTGAGAAACAAAAGTTTCGAACCGTTGAGGTGGAAGGAGATTGAATACCAGAATGAACTCGAAAATTTGCGCTCTTGATCAATAGAAGATTCCGTCTTGCAATAAGAAGGAATGTACCACCCCGCAGGCAGGGAGAAAAAACTTCAATTGATCTGGGAATCGAGATTAAGTAAGCCTTCATCTGATCTGACAACTTAAGGGAGAGGGAGACTCTTTTGATTTAAACATCAGGATGAGCGCCTGTAATGATTAGGCGAGTTGCTCTCAGGGAGACATTATAATCTGGATAACTTTCCTGCAGAAAGAAACAGATATGATGCATGTATGAATGTGTACGGAATAACGTTTCCGATAAGGAAGACGCTACACGCTTAAAGAATGCAATGCGAATGATGCATGATTCGGACGTTGCTTGGGGAAACAACGGATGAGCACCGAATTGCTGAAGAAGTCCTGGAGAGAGCCTAGAACTCTGCGGGGAGGACAAGATACGTGACCAGAAGTCACAAACTGCGAGTTGGCAAAAGATGGATCAGAAATCTGCTGTAGACGATCAAATCTAAACGCGAGCTCTGGTTGGGGAATAAATCTTGCTTGAAGATAAGAACATCCCACTTACTTGCTTGGGGAATACCCTGGAAACTTCACTGGAGAAGCAAATTCTCGACACACTAGGGATGAGGAGACAAGGGCAAGTCGTGAAGATAACTCTGATGAGGAGTGGCTAACTTGCTTGTATAGAACGCATTCCGCTGGGGAAATCCTTGACGGAAACAGATCATGCTAAGGATACATGTGAACCTTTGCTGAGGAAAGAAACTCAGTGGGGAAGACGATACTTCTGCAAAGCTTGCTGCTGGGGGTATGAGAGATCCGCTGGGGATAAGGAACTCTGTCATACCCCAATTTTTGACCTAAGATACCACCTCATATCATTGCATATGCATCATTTGCATCTCTAACAAATTGCATAGCCTGTGTTTGTTACTTGTGACTCAGCAGGATTTGATCAGGAAATCACTCATCAGTACAAGTAACAATCAATTAGGGTTTTGTTCTCCCTTCATTTCAAATGAATCATCTTCATCAACAATCAACATTTGGTCCTCAGAGATTCATTTCAACAAGCTCAAAGGCTTTGAATCAACCAGATTAGGGTTTTGACTGAAGATAGCATACTCCTGACTTTTGCTCAGGATTTGACCAAATGACTTGGGACATGATATCAAGACCCCAAGTGCATCATTTTGACCTAATCCATTGGCCCAGAACATCTCCTACACAAAGATTGATCAACAGTGAAATTTCAAATCATCAGAATTAGGGTTTTGAACTATCAGGGACTAAAATCAGGGATCACATTTGGGAAACCCTAAAAATCCCCAGGAAGTCAATCAAAGGTTTCAATCATCTTCAAATAATCCCTATGACAATATACAATGGAAATTATGTCTCAATTCAAGATCTACAGTCATCAATTTCATCAGGTCGACAATTAGGGTTTTTGACCTAATTCACTGAACCACTGACTTTTTAATCAGGACATGGTGCCACAACTCAAACCATGGCTCAATATCCTCTAATGCCTCAATATGATCCATTCATACCATTCATTTGATGAGGATAGCCTGTTTCATTTGAAATCTCCAGAAACGCGATTCGTCTGAAAAAGTCAACTGTACAAGATCACCATTGACTTTTGGGGAATTTTGGTCAACCATGACTTTTGAAGTTTTGAATCATCAATATATGATATATGAAGTCATTTGATCAAGAAAAATCAAGAAAATCAATCAAGAATCAAAAAGTCAAAAGTTTGACTTTCATACTTAGAAAATTTTTCTAAGTGTTTTTCATGGTTTTTTCCAAACTTTGGAAGGGAATTTCTCAAAATTTCACCTACAAACTGAAAAAAACTTCCAACATGAAAGTTGTAGATTTTGATCCAATAAACAACTTTGACACATATAAATTTTTTCTATAAGATCAACCATTTAAGAGATATGGAGCTTCAAAGTTGGCATCTTTGGAAAATTTCACTTGAAACTTCATTTTTCTCAAAGTTCATGGATCTTTTTCACCCACTTCCTTAAAGATCTTGAAGAAACTTTCAACTAGGGTTTTGAAGTGTGTAATATGAGCTTTCCAAAATGTCCAAGAGCATGGAAAAATATGGAGTGTAGCCATGGTTTTGAATTTTGACATTAGTGAACTTTTCACTTGAAATCTCATGCCATTTTCACTAAGTTATGAACCAAATTGCCAAATGGACCAAGTAATGATACATAGAGGCAATAATTGGAAGATATTTTCTGATTTGAGACAGATGGGAAAGAGATAAGAAGCTTGGCCAAAATAACCATGGTTTAGTTACTTTAACCATTTGCATTAAATGTAAAGATTCCACTTTATCTCCAAATGCCAAATCACCAAAGAAGAAGCAAGTTGCAAGGCTCTGCATTCAGAACTCATGGCCTATAAATAGAGGTCATTTCCACTCTTCAATTCACACCAAAACCTCACAATTATAGGTTTTCTCTCTTCTTTCTTGAATTGCAAGTTTCATGAGTTTCAAAGAGGAGAAAGTGCAAGTTCCATCCTTTGCAAGTTCTGAGCAAAATGATGCTTCCCACAACTCATAAACATCATATGGGATGTGTTTGATCCATTCATACACCCCAAAACACCTCAAATCACAAAATCACTACCTCACTTCCATATTGGCATATATTGAACCTTATCATGCCAAAATCAATTCCAGGCCAATTCTGTCCAAGCTAATCATCCAAACACATTCCATATACCGCCAGATTTTGTTCAAAGTTTTCAAATATTTGTTTTAAAATATAATTGAATGGACGCGTGTGAATAACAAGCTGCACGCGCAGCTCAGTTGGTTGTTGTTTTGGCTGGTAAGTATAAGGGCGTGGGTTCAAACCCTTGTGAAGACAAACCATTTTTTTTAACACTATTTTTCTTTCTTTTTTCACACAACTTTAATTAATTATTTAACACATCAAATTAATTCATTTTTCATTCATTTTTTACACACTTCTTGTTTAACACATATATTTTAAGAATATCAAAAAAGATCATCAAAAAATATTTATTTGATACATTTTTAAATAAGTTTAAAATGACTTGTTTTTAAGTATTTTTAATACTTTTAAATATTATTTTTCATTTGATTTTCAAACTTAATCACTTGTAAATATTTTTTTGAGCAAACCCTGATCATCTAAGTGTTAATTAAAGATAATCTTTTTGTTTATCTTGATTAATTTGACTCCTTTCAAAATTCAAACCATTTTAAAACAAGCGATCGCGATTCTTTTCAAAAACGATAAACCATTTCTTTTTGAAACTATTGATTAAATCTTTTTAATTGATCAATTGATTTTCAAAACGATGTGGGGCCTCTCGAATATTAGAGAGTATAAGACCCACTCCTTTTTCTTTTTACACAGTCTTTATGTTCAAAACAAATAAACTTCTTTCAAAACAAAAACTTTCAAACAGTTTTTCAAACGACGCATCTTTTAACAAAATAATCAACCATGTTTCATAAAATACACCATGGGCCTCCATGTAGGTATAAGTCCCAAGCCCCTTTTGTACATACCCATTCCTGTACATGAAATTAGGTATTTCATTGTACGCCTTTTTGTACATATCTCAATCTGTTTTTTAACTTCGAACAACTAATCAAAAATGAAGGTTTTCTTTAAATCTTCCCAAAAATACCATGGGCCTCCATGTAGGTATAAGTCCCAAGCCCTTTTGTAAAAACCTGTTTACATAGCTTTGAATAAACTCAACGGGCCTTTCCCCGAGTATGAGTCCCGAGCCCCGTGTATGCAAATGGATCATGCTTACAGGTATATTTCCTTCATAAACTCCATTATATACACACTTTGTCATATATATAATTGTTCATACCTGTTCATGTTTGTTCATACTTGTTCATGTTTGTTCATATGTGTGATATGTGTGCTTGTTCAACTTAGTACAACACTAGGTTCCCCATAGCCTCCTATTGGGCTTCGTGCAAAGAATCTCCACTAGTTTAGGTTAGGACATAGGGTATGGTTTCCCGGTGAAATCGCTCTAAGAGCTCAAACCAGCTATACCATGCCTCCCCTTGGGCTTTGTACAAACGAGTGACCCTCCCATAGCCTCCTCTTGGGCTTACAATGCAAGGACCCTCGATTGTCCCTCCCATAGCCTCCTCTTGGGCTTATAATGCAAGGACCCTCGGATAGCCTCCTCTTGGGCTTCGTACAAGGACCCACGGGCTTCTTATAAGCATCCCCAATATCCAAATCAAATACCCTAGGAGATTAGACATTTATCATCTCTATGATAGGAGTATCTCTTCTATATCATCACAAACAATCAATCAATCAAATTTCTTTTTTGCCACAAGGCTGGCTAATCAATCAAACCTTTTTGCCACCATACTGGCTGATTAATCAAAGTTTTTGTCACAAGGCTGACTTCATTGAAACTTTTGCCACAAGGCTGGCTGATTAATCAAAACTTTTTGTCACAAGGCTGACTTCATTGAAAGTTTTTGCCACAAGGCTGGCTAAAAAACATCTTTATCATTCTAAGCACCATAAGTGGCATGGCCCAGGGCTTATAATGAAAAGATTTTCAAACAAAAACAAACAGATGTATGTGATGATATAGATTAGATACATCGAACATTTAGATGACATTTGTCTCTTTTCCTTTGCTTCCACTAGCATAAGTGGGAACTACGATTGCTCTGACTTTCTCAACATCCCTTTGAGAATACGTAGGCACAAGGTCGTATCCTTGGCGAGCAAAACTTCTCTCTCAAACCACTCAAACCTTAGCACCCATAGACCCGAGCTACAGATGCTCTGATTCCCTCTAAGGGATATGTATGCAGAGGATCGCGATGATCTTTGCGAGCATAATCAAACAAACACCTTAGGTCCCACCTCTTTCTCACAAGAACCTCCACCATAACAAGAATGGAATAAACAAAACAAAGAAACCTATAGAGTACTATAGATACGTTGGGTGCTAATACCTTCCCTTCGTATAACCAACCCTCTTACCCAAGATCTCTCCCCCCACTTTTAGGTTATTGCAGCTTTTTTCCTTTTCCTCTTTTGGAAACAATAAAAAGTTTGGTCGGTACAAAAGAAAAATCATTTTTTTTGAGCACTCGAGCCCAAAGAAGGCATCAGGTGTCTCATCCCGAAAACAGACAACGATTTTTCCCCGCGACAGAAAAATGGCGACTTCACTGGGGACCATCTTTTTATTGTTTCCAAAGAAAGGGTTGTCGCACGCTCGCGAAAATGAACAGAGTCGCCACCAATATATTTATCCCATCGGGGGAAAGGAATATCAGAAAACCTAGAATGAATAAGAACGAGGTCTTTCGACCAGAGATAGGGTACGGGAGTCGGTTACGCGAGGGGAAGGTATTAGCACCCCTCACGTCTGTGGTACTCCACAGGATCCACTTATGTTTGTTCTATTCTAAGGGTGTATAAATCTAAAGCTTAATTACTAAGAGAATGCATGCAAATGAAAGAAAAGAAACACGGGGAAAATAAGGATTATAAATAGTTGTGCTCGCTTAGGCCCCGCGACCTAATGCCTACGTATCCTTTTCAGGAATCAGAGCGTCGTAGTTCGGCTCTTTAGTTTTTGTTTGTTTTTGTGTTTTTTAGTTGAACAGTTACATTCGCACTCCGCTGCTCGACCTCTGGAGTCTTAAGCTGGGAATGGAGCGGAAATAACGTGTCCGATTAGGAGAAAGAGTGCCCTGAAGGCAAGAGAAAGCATGCCTCGGAGGCAAGAGAGAGAAGAGAGAAGATTGGTTTGTGTCTTTTAGATGTAATTCCATGATGAACAAAACCCAATACAAGGCTTCGCATCACTTCCTTACTTTGTTTAGGTCTAAGCCTTTATTAAGTGTTTTAGATGTTTTTAGTTGGGTATTTTTTTAAGGGAGTTTACTTTGCGATTCGAATCACATAAAAATGTATAATGATTGAGAAGCAGATTAGGGAATGAATCCCACTCACTTCTGTCCCATTATGTAATGTTCAAGAAACAGATTAGGGAATGAATCCCACTCATTTCTATCCCATTAATCAATGTTCGAGAAACAGATTAGGGAATGAATCCCACTCATTTCTCTCCCATTAAGTAGTGACAGAGAAACAGATTAGGGAATGAATCCCACTCATTTCTATGCCACTAAGTGATTGAGAAACAGATTAGGGAATGAATCCCACTCATTTCTCTATCACTTTCTTAATGTGATTCGCATCTTCCTTTATTAAATGTTTTAAAGTTGAAAAGGAAAAGAAGAAAACTAGCCTAAAATGAATAAATAGCCTAATGTCATGATTATACCTAATTGTTAGGATTTTAAGGGAAAAGACTAACCTAAAGGTTATGGAGATTATAGGTCCTAAATCTAAAGGAACAAACAAGTAAATTTACAAGCAAAAATTACAAGCAAAACAATGATACAAAATTAGTGCAAAAATGACTAAAAGAAAGACTTGAAATATGGTACAAAACATAGAAGCAAATGATGCAAAATATAGTACCAAAAGTGAATTAGAGGACTATTATTTTTATTGATTTTTATATGACAAAGAACAAGAATTCTAATCAAGCAAAAGAATTAAAATACAAGCCTAAACTAATATTTTTTAGTGATTATTTTCTATGTCAAAATTGTGTATTAAAGGTCTAAAAATTATGGTAGAAAATTAGCATTTTAATCACTCAAAGAAAATAGTAAAAAACTAATTAATCCTAAATTAGAACTAATGGAAACAGGGAGGTGTGAATTGAAAATGGAGGTCTGAACAGCAGGGGCGCTAGGCCCACAAGTCAAAGCCCAGCAGAGTTTATTTTTTTGGTTCATGTTTCTTCAGCACACCAAAAATGGTGTGTATGGGCCTCACGGGGGTGTGAAGAGAATGATCGGCCCAGAGTTTATTACTGCTATCGTTCAGCAAAACGGGCCAAGAGGGGGTGATATTAGCATTATGTTCACGGCCCAGTTGAATTTCATTCTATTGATCCAGTTTACCATTATTATTAAAAAAAGCAATTAAACAAATAATAAAAAAATAAAAAGGGAAAATTATTGGGATTAGGGTTGGTATTTGTGTACCGATTGATCTTCTCACGTTCTTCTCTTTCTCACTCGCGAATGAACGGCGCGGCGGTGATCGGAAAGCTCCCTCTCCTCCGAGCACTCAACGAACTCCGCAGCGGCGTAAACTCTTTTCTCCGAACCAACTCGACTCCGTCTCAAATCTTTCCTCTCGCTCTTTGCACCTCCGATTGGAAGATGAAGGTGCGTGGGGGTGACGATGTTGATGACGAACCGATGGAGGTGATTGCAACTCTGATACGTATTGAAGATTGGTAAGAATTTGTACCGGTGCGAAAACTGATGGTGATTGATGATATCGATTGGAGACTATCGGCTAATCCTCTGATTCTTCTCGTTTCTTCTTTTATCTTCTTTGCAGAAATGGAGGCATAGAGAGGTTACAGAGGTTTGCGATGAAGAAGGATGATGAAGCTTGTGAGCCTGGAGAAGAGTGAAGTCCTGAGTTTGAAGGTGACTGTGAAGATGAATTGCAGAGAGAGAGATTGATGAAGATGATTCAAGGGAAATGGTGAAGGTGTCGAGGTGAAGAAGATGAAGAGAGAAAGGTGAAGATGCAAGAGTGAAAAAGATGATGAATGAAGTGGGAGGGATTCAGAGAAGATGAAGAAAATGGGATGAAGATTGAGAGAAGGTGATTGAAGAATGGAGTGTGAAGTGATGAAGATGATGGAGAATTGTGAAGAGAGAAGAAAACGGTGATCAGAGGAAGTGAAGAGAGTGAAGGGAGAGCTCGTGAAGAATGATGAAGATCTCTCTTATATAGAGATGAAAGGTTAGCTTTTTATTCTCTGACTTTTCTGTTAGATAATTCTGTTCTTCTTCCCCTTCTCTGTTGAATTTCGGTTGCAGACTGTTAGTAGTTGTTAGAAATTGGTTCAGTCAGTTATGACAGTTAGGTTGTTTATAACTGATTTTTTCTGTTACATGATTCAGTTGGATTCTGTTATGAATTTGGAAATTAAATCAGTTTTGTAGCAGAGTTAATTAGGGTTAGAAAAAGTTGGTTAGAGAAGTTAGTTACTCAGTTGGAAATTCTGTTGCATGATGATTTTTCTGTTATGGTTGTTATAGGTGGTTAGGTTAGGAAAACTGTTTGGGGTTTGAAAGTTGGTTAGAAGTTAGTTTGGAAAGTGAACGGTTATAAGTTATATAACTGAAATTAGTTATGAATGGGTTGTTAAATTCTGTTGGGGTTCTGTTTAGGAAGTTAGAAATTGTTTGGGCTTGTTAGCAAGTTAGTGAAGGTTAAAATGTGGAGTGGTTTTCTGTTTGTGAGTTGGGTTTGAAATAGGTTTGGGACTGGCTCCTTTTCTTGAGATGCTGCAGGGCCTTACTTCTGAACTAACAAAGATCTTTTTTTTTTTTTTTTTTTTGTTAATGATGCAGGTTGAATGTAGATTTTGAATGATGTACTTCATTGGCAGATATAGAGCAGCACTGGTATTAAGATCTGAATTTAGATTGTACTGGATGATTGGTGGCTGATAATAGTAGAGCTTGTTTTTAAACTGAACCGTAAATGAATGTGCAGGGTCAAATTGCAGGCTGCCTGGTGTGTTGGGATAACTTGAAGATGAATGAAAGGCTTTGAATTCAATCATGATGTGATACGCACATTCAATGCAACGAATGCCAACTTCCTACTCGCTTTAGACTTGGATGGTGCAACAGATTCAAGACAATACGAAGGCCATGATGAAGATGCTTGGAGTTTTATAGATTAGCAAAGCTACTGATTTTTTTGTATAGTGTTTCTTGATGGAAATATGTATAATCTTTGTAGTAGACTTGAATGATCTTTTTTATAGACTTTGGTAGTGGCATTGAAAGGAATTGGAACTGATTGTGATAAATATGTATTGAATCATTGCTTTGTTTTCTTTGTTTTCTATATGAAAATAGTTGTAGAAACTGTGATAAAAGATGGATGTTGTCATGTGACGATTATGTATTGCATATTTGTTGGCCTCCTTTCTTTACATGATGAAATGAAGTTTCCCTCCATTTGTACTTTATGAATAAAAATTGAGGCTTGTATGAATGGTAATGCTGGCCTTCCTGAGCTTGTAATAAACCTTAAAAGAAACTTTGAAAGAGCTTTGCAAATGGAATTCATCTTAAATATTGAATATAGTTGAAGCTTGAACTTTGAATAATTATTTTCAAGTTATTGTTTGGATCCAAATGACACACACATTCAAGTTAATCCAGTACTTCAAACGGTGATAAAAACTTACTTGAATCAAGCCAGAAGATATGATAAGGATCAAATGAAATAAGCCTTAAATGATGATGGAAACCTTAATCCATAAGAGCCAAGGCGCTTCCAAAATTGTGTTCTCTTTACTCGCGATCCATGAAACTTTCTGAGTCTCATTTCAAAGCATATAGGAGAACTAGATGAATGAGTCTCTGTCAGATGTATACACCCCCAAAAATCACAGTGAAACTTTAATAATTTAAGATCTTTGATTCCAATGCCCATGGTTATTTAATGATGCGTGATTTTATTGGTGACCTAAGATGTAAATGAATGAGATATGTAAGCCAATTAAGAATAATTAGATGGGCAAATTTTGGGGTGCAACAGCTGCCCCTATTTAATCGTCTTAAACCTGAAGGAGAGATTGGCACTAGCCTTTCGAGCGTTCAAGGTAGAAGAAGATTAAATATCAAGAGAACCTGAAAATTTGCCTGATGAGAGATAGAACCCACTGGGGAAGAAATGGTGTCAACTCCCCTGAGGAAAAGTGTATCAATTCTGGATTGAATAAATTAACTCTGAGTTAGAAATGAAATAGAACTCAACTCTGGGTTGAAGAAGAAAAGTGGGTCAACTCTGGGTTGAAGAATAAAGGGAAGTCAACTCGGGGTTGAATAAGAGGTAAATATCGACTCTGGGTTGAGAACGGAAAGGGAAATTAGTATTAGTGGGACAAGATATAGGCATCAACTCTGGGTTGAGAAAGAAAGTAAGAACATCAACTCTGGGTTGAAAAAGGGAAAGATGAACAATTAGAAATAACCGTCAACTCTGGGTTGAGTGGGAAGAAAAAGGTGACCGTCAACTCTGGGTTGAGTGGGAAGAGATAAAGGATAATCTTCAACTCTAGGTTGAGTGGGAAATGATAAAAGATAACCGTTAACTCTGGGTTGAGTGGGAAAGGAAGACAAGGATCAACTCTGGGTTGAAATAAGGATAACCGTCAACTCTGGGTTGGAAATGGAAAGGTAAAAGATAACCGTCAACTCTGGGTTGAGTGGGAAAAGAAACAATAAGAAATATCCGTCAACTCTGGGTGAGAGGGAAATAAAAGAAGATAACCGTCAACTCTGGGTTGAGTGGGAAAAGACAAGCAATAACCGTCAACTCTGGGTTGAGTGGGAAGAGATAATTATAACCGTCAACTCTGGGTTGAGTGGGAAAGACAAAAGGTGACCGTCAACTCTGGGTTGAGTGGGAGAGAGAATCCATATGAAATATCCGTCAACTCTGGGTGAGAGGGAATAAGAGAAAAGATAATCGTCAACTCTGGGTTGAGTGGGAATAGAAATTAACAAGGAATAACCGTCAACTCTGGGTTGAGTGGGAAAAGAAGAAAAAATAACCGTCAACTCTGGGTTGAGTGAAAAAGATACAACTGATAACCGTCAACTCTGGGTTGTGTGGGAAAAGAATCAATTCTGGATTGAGTAAAAAATAACCGTCAACTCTGGGTGAGAGGGAAAAGACAAGAAATAACCGTCAACTCTGGGTTGAGTGGGAAGAGATAATTAACTCGGGGTTAAAAGATGAAAGGAAAGTCAACTCTGGGTTGAACACAATAACGTCAACTCTGGGTTGAACACAAAAACGTCAACTCTGGGTTGAAGAAAGATGAACATGATTGGGAGATGACACCACAATGGTAACTCTGAGTGATCCAGTGGAATATCAATTGAATGCTTTGTAGGGACCCCATATGATGTGTAACTTGGCTTATGCTTCATATGCAATGTTTGATTTATTTGTGCACTTATGGAGATGCAATGCTATGGATTCTATATGCAGTGTACTGATTGATTGTCAGGGTTTCTGCTTTTGTGGGGTAGATTAGGTGGAGTTCAGAAACTTTGTTTGAAAATCAAGGTGGGGTGGATGCCCCTGATTTGTTGATGATTGGATCATGCGGGAGAAATGATAATGAAAATGCAATGATATGCATGATGCATGTATGATGATGAATAGAATGATTGCTTCCAAGATATAAGGAGTGGATGGAGAATGCCTCAGTTGAAAGGTCATAGCTTGAAGGATAGCCCTTGTGAAGGTGAGGTGTTTAGCTTGACTCCTCGACACTTGTCTCAATATCTGACACTTGATTGAAGATGGAGAAATGAATTGTCACTAGCTTGCCCCAGCTTGTATGATCTTTTGAGATAGGACTCTGATAATGCTTGAATTATGGAGATTTGCAATGGTCTGCCCCAGTGTTGATCATGGGATGAATGCCCCAGATTGAAATGAACCATTCCACCAGATGGATGCTTCAGGTATTTGCTTGGTGGATGACCAACCTTTGCCTTTGTAAGACTACTCAATGGAATTTCAATGTTGAACTTTCCTTGGTATCAAGTACTTATTCTCATGTTAGAGACAATTTTGTTTTGAAAAAGATAATGAGAATGCAATGCACATGTTAATCTCAAAAGAAAAGTTTTTATTTGTCAAAATATTGTATTGATACTAACACAAGTGACAAGCAACATTAGGAGTCAGTTTTGACATGATTTTACAGTTTGTATGCTATCGGAACGAACCCTGCTTCAATTAGGACTTTTTAGGGTTGTAACGTGGTCGGGTTCATGGTTTGAGAAACAAGGATAAAGGCTCAAGTTCTACTTAACCCACCCCTTCTTCGTGATGTTCTCCAGTCCTATGTTCAGTTAGTTTGACACGAGTATTCACCTTTCAGGAAGGATTGTGATGGATGAGGATCCTTTGTAGCTTTGATGGAGGTGGCAGTCACCTTTTGGTGCTTTCGTTGATGGTCACAACAACTTGTCCCTCGGAGGATTCTTCTTTTGCTTTTGTCTTTTGTTTTCCCTAACTTTTGCATGGACAAAAAGTTTCTTTTGAATTTGGTTTCCGTTGTCCAGCGGGATATGCCCTAATTTTTGCCTAAGTCATTTGCTTAAAAGCTTTTCTTTCTTTTTGACTTAGCGAGCTATTGTTTCTCCTTTTTTCTTTTTTTTTATTCATAACTTTCTTTTATTCTTTTTTGTCTCGTTCGGGAACAAGTTGCATGACTTTTGTGATTGACTTGATGAAAAGGTTGTGGCTGCCCCTTTCTTAGTGAATGAGAGACATCCATTGTGGATTGTGCTCTTCTTCTTTGTTGTGAGAAATGATATATGATTGATCCTCTGATGGAATACCTGAAAGTTGAGTGCTCGGTCGCACTAACTGAAGACTACCCTGCCCCTGGTTAAGATTGAGGGTTTCGCATTTTTTTTGAAAAGAAACTACTACTCCATAGGCTCAACAGGGTTTACGAAGGTTTCACTCCCTTATAACTCTAGTGTTTAGGAATTGAAACAATGCCTGTACATCGTCAGCAGGATCTTTGTTCCAAAAGCATACAGTTAGTAGTTCATGTATTTTTGATTTTTCATCATTCTCCTTTTTTTTAGTTGCTTAAGACAAATGAGTGAATTATCAATGAACATAGTGACAAAGATGAAATGATTTGAGAAAAACATGTATATTGCATTATTTTTATTTATTCAAACAGAATGAGTTTCTTACAATGAGAAGTACTTGATAACAACAAAAGTAATACAATTGAAAGTACTTTGAAGTAATCTAGACAATGGCAAGCTTGGCCTTATTTTGATGCAAGTGAAATGTTCTCTGACAAACACAAAGTCTTTAGGCTCCAATGGTGGAAGGTACCCTCATGAGGAGGCATGATTCTCTGATAGTAGCTTGATTTTGTTTGTAATTCCCCATGATTCTTTTTCTGTGAGCTCTTGTCAGATATCGGTGTTGAGGAATCGTCTTGACTGATCTGATGGAGAGGAAGAGTGGTAAGAGTCTTGGTAACCATGGATGCATATGCATGAATGCTGAATGTTAATGATGATGCAAATGTATCATAAATCAGGATCAAGGATCAAGGCCTCTTGGATAACAGCTTCTCATGGTCAATAAGATATGGTCGACCCTCCAGATTCAGAGGTTCGACGTTGCTTTCTGGATAAATAGTTTGTGCATAAGTCAAAGATGGTCGAACCCTCCAGATTCAGAGGTTCGACGTTGATTCTGATATATAACTGATGTATAGCTTCTGTATAAGTCAAATGTCTCAGGATCAAAGGTTCGACGCCTTTTTAAATACCAAGAGAACCAACAGTCACCAACATAACATGAATAGTCACCGACGGTACCTGTCATGTATATCCCACCCCACTCACAGGTGAATCTAGGTCAAGGTAGGTCAATGGCTTCCAGCGTTATCAGTTCTCCTGAAACACCATCATTGTTGCAAATACATGCCAACAACGGTATCTCATTTGAACCTCGGCTGGTCGTGGGTCTCATGATCGCAATCAACAGAACCTGACATTCTGTTGGCGTCATGACTATCCACTCTATCCTAGGTGTCCTATGTGTCAACTCTGGCCTGGGTATTGGGCCTTTTACCTCATAGAAACATCCCACCCAACCTGCAAACAGAGAAAATATGTGACCCCGATGGGGGCCTAAATCCAGTCCAGAATGCGGGAAGGTAAATATGATATGCAAGCAGGAAATAATCATGACATGCAAATATAAAGTAAATAAATGCAACGCATAGACAAAATATAGCACACCCAATGAATAAGCAAACAAACGGATAGGCTAGGATCGACTCGCTAAGGATGGACCAGCACAGGTCTATCACATCCCCAGCAGAGTCGCCAGCTGTCGCACGCTCGCGAAAATGAACAGAGTCGCCACCAATATATTTATCCCATCGGGGGAAAGGAATATCAGAAAACCTAGAATGAATAAGAACGAGGTCTTTCGACCAGAGATAGGGTACGGGAGTCGGTTACGCGAGGGGAAGGTATTAGCACCCCTCACGTCTGTGGTACTCCACAGGATCCACTTATGTTTGTTCTATTCTAAGGGTGTATAAATCTAAAGCTTAATTACTAAGAGAATGCATGCAAATGAAAGAAAAGAAACACGGGGAAAATAAGGATTATAAATAGTTGTGCTCGCTTAGGCCCCGCGACCTAATGCCTACGTATCGTTTTCAGGAATCAGAGCGTCGTAGTTCGGCTCTTTAGTTTTTGTTTGTTTTTGTGTTTTTTAGTTGAACAGTTACATTCGCACTCCGCTGCTCGACCTCTGGAGTCTTAAGCTGGGAATGGAGCGGAAATAACGTGTCCGATTAGGAGAAAGAGTGCCCTGAAGGCAAGAGAAAGCATGCCTCGGAGGCAAGAGAGAGAAGAGAGAAGATTGGTTTGTGTCTTTTAGATGTAATTCCATGATGAACAAAACCCAATACAAGGCTTCGCATCACTTCCTTACTTTGTTTAGGTCTAAGCCTTTATTAAGTGTTTTAGATGTTTTTAGTTGGGTATTTTTTTAAGGGAGTTTACTTTGCGATTCGAATCACATAAAAATGTATAATGATTGAGAAGCAGATTAGGGAATGAATCCCACTCACTTCTGTCCCATTATGTAATGTTCAAGAAACAGATTAGGGAATGAATCCCACTCATTTCTATCCCATTAATCAATGTTCGAGAAACAGATTAGGGAATGAATCCCACTCATTTCTCTCCCATTAAGTAGTGACAGAGAAACAGATTAGGGAATGAATCCCACTCATTTCTATGCCACTAAGTGATTGAGAAACAGATTAGGGAATGAATCCCACTCATTTCTCTATCACTTTCTTAATGTGATTCGCATCTTCCTTTATTAAATGTTTTAAAGTTGAAAAGGAAAAGAAGAAAACTAGCCTAAAATGAATAAATAGCCTAATGTCATGATTATACCTAATTGTTAGGATTTTAAGGGAAAAGACTAACCTAAAGGTTATGGAGATTATAGGTCCTAAATCTAAAGGAACAAACAAGTAAATTTACAAGCAAAAATTACAAGCAAAACAATGATACAAAATTAGTGCAAAAATGACTAAAAGAAAGACTTGAAATATGGTACAAAACATAGAAGCAAATGATGCAAAATATAGTACCAAAAGTGAATTAGAGGACTATTATTTTTATTGATTTTTATATGACAAAGAACAAGAATTCTAATCAAGCAAAAGAATTAAAATACAAGCCTAAACTAATATTTTTTAGTGATTATTTTCTATGTCAAAATTGTGTATTAAAGGTCTAAAAATTATGGTAGAAAATTAGCATTTTAATCACTCAAAGAAAATAGTAAAAAACTAATTAATCCTAAATTAGAACTAATGGAAACAGGGAGGTGTGAATTGAAAATGGAGGTCTGAACAGCAGGGGCGCTAGGCCCACAAGTCAAAGCCCAGCAGAGTTTATTTTTTTGGTTCATGTTTCTTCAGCACACCAAAAATGGTGTGTATGGGCCTCACGGGGGTGTGAAGAGAATGATCGGCCCAGAGTTTATTACTGCTATCGTTCAGCAAAACGGGCCAAGAGGGGGTGATATTAGCATTATGTTCACGGCCCAGTTGAATTTCATTCTATTGATCCAGTTTACCATTATTATTAAAAAAAGCAATTAAACAAATAATAAAAAAATAAAAAGGGAAAATTATTGGGATTAGGGTTGGTATTTGTGTACCGATTGATCTTCTCACGTTCTTCTCTTTCTCACTCGCGAATGAACGGCGCGGCGGTGATCGGAAAGCTCCCTCTCCTCCGAGCACTCAACGAACTCCGCGGCGGCGCAAACTCTTTTCTCCGAACCAACTCGACTCCGTCTCAAATCTTTCCTCTCGCTCTTTGCACCTCCGATTGGAAGATGAAGGTGCGTGGGGGTGACGATGTTGATGACGAACCGATGGAGGTGATTGCAACTCTGATACGTATTGAAGATTGGTAAGAATTTGTACCGGTGCGAAAACTGATGGTGATTGATGATATCGATTGGAGACTATCGGCTAATCCTCTGATTCTTCTCGTTTCTTCTTTTATCTTCTTTGCAGAAATGGAGGCATAGAGAGGTTACAGAGGTTTGCGATGAAGAAGGATGATGAAGCTTGTGAGCCTGGAGAAGAGTGAAGTCCTGAGTTTGAAGGTGACTGTGAAGATGAATTGCAGAGAGAGAGATTGATGAAGATGATTCAAGGGAAATGGTGAAGGTGTCGAGGTGAAGAAGATGAAGAGAGAAAGGTGAAGATGCAAGAGTGAAAAAGATGATGAATGAAGTGGGAGGGATTCAGAGAAGATGAAGAAAATGGGATGAAGATTGAGAGAAGGTGATTGAAGAATGGAGTGTGAAGTGATGAAGATGATGGAGAATTGTGAAGAGAGAAGAAAACGGTGATCAGAGGAAGTGAAGAGAGTGAAGGGAGAGCTCGTGAAGAATGATGAAGATCTCTCTTATATAGAGATGAAAGGTTAGCTTTTTATTCTCTGACTTTTCTGTTAGATAATTCTGTTCTTCTTCCCCTTCTCTGTTGAATTTCGGTTGCAGACTGTTAGTAGTTGTTAGAAATTGGTTCAGTCAGTTATGACAGTTAGGTTGTTTATAACTGATTTTTTCTGTTACATGATTCAGTTGGATTCTGTTATGAATTTGGAAATTAAATCAGTTTTGTAGCAGAGTTAATTAGGGTTAGAAAAAGTTGGTTAGAGAAGTTAGTTACTCAGTTGGAAATTCTGTTGCATGATGATTTTTCTGTTATGGTTGTTATAGGTGGTTAGGTTAGGAAAACTGTTTGGGGTTTGAAAGTTGGTTAGAAGTTAGTTTGGAAAGTGAACGGTTATAAGTTATATAACTGAAATTAGTTATGAATGGGTTGTTAAATTCTGTTGGGGTTCTGTTTAGGAAGTTAGAAATTGTTTGGGCTTGTTAGCAAGTTAGTGAAGGTTAAAATGTGGAGTGGTTTTCTGTTTGTGAGTTGGGTTTGAAATAGGTTTGGGACTGGCTCCTTTTCTTGAGATGCTGCAGGGCCTTACTTCTGAACTAACAAAGATCTTTTTTTTTTTTTTTTGTTAATGATGCAGGTTGAATGTAGATTTTGAATGATGTACTTCATTGGCAGATATAGAGCAGCACTGGTATTAAGATCTGAATTTAGATTGTACTGGATGATTGGTGGCTGATAATAGTAGAGCTTGTTTTTAAACTGAACCGTAAATGAATGTGCAGGGTCAAATTGCAGGCTGCCTGGTGTGTTGGGATAACTTGAAGATGAATGAAAGGCTTTGAATTCAATCATGATGTGATACGCACATTCAATGCAATGAATGCCAACTTCCTACTCGCTTTAGACTTGGATGGTGCAACAGATTCAAGACAATACGAAGGCCATGATGAAGATGCTTGGAGTTTTATAGATTAGCAAAGCTACTGATTTTTTTGTATAGTGTTTCTTGATGGAAATATGTATAATCTTTGTAGTAGACTTGAATGATCTTTTTTATAGACTTTGGTAGTGGCATTGAAAGGAATTGGAACTGATTGTGATAAATATGTATTGAATCATTGCTTTGTTTTCTTTGTTTTCTATATGAAAATAGTTGTAGAAACTGTGATAAAAGATGGATGTTGTCATGTGACGATTATGTATTGCATATTTGTTGGCCTCCTTTCTTTACATGATGAAATGAAGTTTCCCTCCATTTGTACTTTATGAATAAAAATTGAGGCTTGTATGAATGGTAATGCTGGCCTTCCTGAGCTTGTAATAAACCTTAAAAGAA
The DNA here is from genome assembly GCF_029867415.1 of Vicia villosa. Lineage (NCBI taxonomy): Eukaryota > Viridiplantae > Streptophyta > Magnoliopsida > Fabales > Fabaceae > Vicia > Vicia villosa. Next base: position 26,214,732 of record NC_081183.1, on the reverse strand, counting down.
ACTTTGAAAGAGCTTTGCAAATGGAATTCATCTTAAATATTGAATATAGTTGAAGCTTGAACTTTGAATAATTATTTTCAAGTTATTGTTTGGATCCAAATGACACACACATTCAAGTTAATCCAGTACTTCAAACGGTGATAAAAACTTACTTGAATCAAGCCAGAAGATATGATAAGGATCAAATGAAATAAGCCTTAAATGATGATGGAAACCTTAATCCATAAGAGCCAAGGCGCTTCCAAAATTGTGTTCTCTTTACTCGCGATCCATGAAACTTTCTGAGTCTCATTTCAAAGCATATAGGAGAACTAGATGAATGAGTCTCTGTCAGATGTATACACCCCCAAAAATCACAGTGAAACTTTAATAATTTAAGATCTTTGATTCCAATGCCCATGGTTATTTAATGATGCGTGATTTTATTGGTGACCTAAGATGTAAATGAATGAGATATGTAAGCCAATTAAGAATAATTAGATGGGCAAATTTTGGGGTGCAACAAGGGTTATTTCTATTTGTTTTGTTTTTATTTTGTTCTTGTTTGGTTCTTTGGTTCTGTTACTTGTGTGGTTCTGTTACAAGTGATACATTATGGACAAATCCTAACCCGGATTAAGTACACATAAGAATTAGGTGGAGGGTATAGTCATGTGCAGGCGCACGTGAGAATCCTTCCGCTCAGTGGAGGTTCCTTGTTTGTAATATATGTTTAGCAAGTTAATTGCGAAGACATTATTGCTTTCATTGAACTGTAGAAGCTGAGTTGGCTGTAGAACCCAAACCCATCCTGGCCTTATTAGGTTGTGGTGTAGAAACTATTCAGGTGAAGACTTGGATTAGTTGTCATGCGGAGAACCACACTCAGACGAGTTTTTCTTGAGAATATTGCTGGCTCATGAGTTTAATTGTGGAAAGCCGGTAATATCCGAAAGAAAGATGTAGACTCTGACGTATCAGTAGAACATGTTTTGCAGGTGATTAACTAGAACTATCCCATGTTTGGTTCTCTGACCTCATGCTCGTGACGCTGGACCTTTGAACCTGTGTGTACCATGTTTGTGTTACCATGTTTGTGTTGCCATGTTTACAGTACCATGTTTGCGTTACCATGTTCGCTTTACCATGTTTGAATATGTGGCATCCATGCATCCATGCATTCATACATCCATAAAAAATAAAAATAAAAATAATAAAAAAAAATCTTTTTCCATAAAAAACATGATTTTTTCCAAACAATTAGAGAATTTTCTTTGCAAACATTATAGGATTAGGTTATGGAGTGGGTAAAAAGGCATACCAAGAGGTACGGTTTCAAAGAGCCTAATGTGGAAAGACTGAAAGAGTTAGCGTCTTTTGTACAAGATCCTTCTGATTTTAGGAAAAGCCATGGGAAGCTTTTGCCTATCTTGAACACTCATGTTGATGAAGGACTTCTCAAAACTCTGGTTCAGTTTTATGATCCCGTCTACCGGTGTTTTACCTTTCCAGACTATCAGTTGGTACCAACCTTGGAAGAATATGCCAATCTTTTGGGTATTCCTGTGTCTGACAAAATACCTTTCAATGGTTTGGAAGCCATTCCTAAGTCACCAGTCATTGCAACAGGTACCCACTTGAAGAAATCTGAAATAGAGAGTAATTGGACTACCAAAGGAAACCTTCCAGGTTTGCCTTCACAGTTTCTAATAAAGAAAGCCTTTGATTTCATCGAGACTGGTAGCATGATAGCTTTTGAAGCTGTACTAGCCTTGCTCATCTATGGGTTGGTTCTGTTTCCCAATATCGACGACTTTGTTGATATCAATGCCATAAAGGTCTTTTTGAATGGAAATCCCGTTCCGACTCTGCTTGGTGACATGTATTTCTCTGTCCATCATAGGAATCACCAAGGTGGTGGAATTATTGTATGTTGTGCACCTCTGTTGTTTAAATGGATTGTTTCACACTTACCTAAGTCTCCCATTTTCACGGAAAACCGGGAAGGTTTACGTTGGTCTCAAAGACTTATGTCTCTTACTAATAATGATATTCAGTGGTATACCTTGGCTCGCTGCGGTACAGAAACCATTGAAAGTTGTGGAGAATTCGCCAACGTACCCCTCATTGGTACACAAGGAGGAATTAACTACAATCCGGTCCTAGCCCGACGACAACTCGGGTATGCAAATTCAACTAAACCCATTGGCCCTACAGTGGAAAGCTACTTTTATCAGGAAGGAAATGATCCTCAAGGGTTGAAAACAAAAATGGTGAAAGCCTGGTACGACATCCGATGGAAAGAAAAAGGTGAGATAAGGAACTGTATCGCTACGAACGCCTACATCTGTTGGGTAAAGAAAAGGGCAAAGGAGTTTCAAATGCCTTATGATTATGAAAAACCCATGTTCCCTGTGGTACCTCAACGACCCAACATTCCCGCTATGGAGGAATACCAAGACACTTTGACCAAGATGAGGATAGAAAAAGACGCTTGGGAAGAAAAGTTTCGAAGAACTGATGTGGAAAATAGAAAGTTGAAGAAAAGAGTGAAAGAACATGAAGAAACTCTCTATTATCAGGATGGATGGCTCATGAACAAAGATGAGAAGATCCGTCGGAAAGATGCTGCAATCAGAAGATACATCAAAGAAAGCAAGAAAAAGCTTGAAGGCTCAACAAGCAACGCTCCGATACCTGACAATTGGAAGAATGTGGTTGACAAGCTGAGAGTTGAAAAGGCCGAGTTGAAAGCTCGCTATGGGAAAGAAATCATGAAGCTCAAGCTGCACAATGCATTTGGTTCTTCGTCTGATGAAGATGTTTAGGATTTGTTTAGATTTTCATGTATCATTTGATTCTGTAAGGAGCTACGCTCCAATGTTGTAACATTTCCCATTATTTCAATAAAAGAATTGTTTGTGTTCAAATGTTTGCAAGGAAATAATCTTTAAAATATTTGGAAAAATCATAAACTTCTTTTTGCATACATCATTCTGCATATCGAGTCTGTTGTATAGAGTCTCATCTTTTGGATCTTTCTCTAATAGATCGTCAAGCTGTCGCGTCTCAAAGTTTCTCGACCGCGCTCGCAATCAGATCACAGATACAATACTCATTCGAGTAGAAGAAGAGTAATGGAACACTCTGAACAAGAGAATATTGAGCTCCGTGGTACAGTGACCACCCTTCAGGAAAAATTGGAAAGTCTCACTACTCTGGTTGACTCTTTAATGGCCGCACAGAATCAGCCGCCGCCACCTAACAGTCAAGCAACGGTAACATCTGAAGTCACTACTCCAGTTTCTACAGTTGCGTTCAGTATTCCATCTTTCTCTATGCCAGAAGGTTGGGGCACGCCTTTCAGCTTTGGTACAGGTTTCCGCCATAATTTCTCTGGGATTCAAACAGCTACAACTGAAGCGCCTGCTGCACAAGGTTCGGCGTTTATTCCATATTCAGGGGTAACTTTTTCCCAAATCACTATGGCACTTTCTCAACCCACTATGACAGTTCCGACCCCTACGGTTCACACTGTTCCTTATGATGGCAATGAGATTTATCATGATCAAGGTGACAGCACAAATCAGCGTAATCTTGTGGAAGATCTCCAAGAACAGTTCAACAAGATTCAACTGGAAGTCAAAGCTATTCGTGGCAAAGATTTGTTTGGAAAGAATGCCCAGGAGCTATGTTTGGTTCCCAGTGTACAAATACCTGCTAAATTCAAGGTCCCAGACTTTGAGAAGTACAAAGGTAGTTCTTGTCCACAAAGTCATCTTGTGATGTATGCCAGAAAAATGTCTACTTATGCAGATAATCATCAGTTGCTCATCCATTACTTTCAAGACAGTTTGACTGGTGCCGCACTGAAGTGGTACACAGGCTTGGATAGCACTAATATTCGAACATTCAATGACCTAGGTGAGGCCTTTGTCCGACAGTACAAATACAACTCGGATATGGCTCCAGACAGAGATCAGCTTCGGTCCATGGCTCAGAAAGATCATGAAGCTTTCAAAGAGTATGCCCAACGATGGAGAGAAACTGCTGCTCAGATTAATCCACCGTTGAAAGAGAAAGAGATGACAAAGATCTTCTTGAATACTCTTGGCCCGTTTTATTATGAACGCATGATTGCTAGTGCTCCAAGTGATTTCACCGAAATGGTAAACATGGGGATGCGTCTAGAAGAAGGAGTCCGAACAGGACGTCTGACTAAAGAAGGTGGATCTTCGAGTGGAACCAAAAAGTTCGGAAGTGGTTTCCAAAAGAAGAAAGAACAAAGTGTTGACATGGTATCCCAAGGAAAGCCAAGAGGAAACGTCAATCGTCAACAACAGATTGCTGCTATTGCGCCAGTCGTTAATACAACACCAAATCCGGGATTTACCCCGCAGTTTCAACAACAACAGCCTCGACAACAGGCTCAGCAGTTCAACAATAATCAGAATCGTGTGCAAAGAGCTCCACAGTTTGATCCGATTCCAATGACCTACACAGAGTTGTACCCTGCTTTGATTGAAAAAGGTCTCGTTCAAACTAGAGCACCACCACCAGTACCTGAGAAACTTTCATGGTGGTACAAAGCTGAGGTCTCATGCCCTTATCATCAAGGAGCACCTGGCCATGATCTTGAGCATTGCATAGCTTTGAAATATGAAGTTCAGAGGTTGGTTAGATCTAATCTCCTCTCTTTCAGAAATTTGAATCCTAATGTGCAAGCAAATCCGCTGCCCAATCATGGAGGGCATGTTGTGAACATGGTGTATGGATGTCCTGGTCCATACCAAGTCTATAATATCAATTACTCAAGAGCAGATTTGGTACAAATGCACGCCACTCTCTGTCGGGGGCCGAGTTTTCGCCAGCATCACTATGGTTCTTGTAGCATATGTTGTGTAGATCCTCACGGATGTTCCATTGTGAGAAGAGATCTCCAAGTACTGTTGGATAATGGTACTATTCAGATCTACAGAAATAGGGATGAAAATGAAGTTAACATGATAGGATGTTATCCGCATGAGCTTTTAGTCTCAGATATCAACTCGGAAATGCCTACAGTTAACGTCATCGTTCCTCATTTCAACATGCCTGAGCGCATGGAAGTTACCTACAACAAGCCAAAGGTTCCTGTTGCTCCTTTGATCATTTGTTTACCTGGACCTGTTCCCTATGACTCCGACAAGGCAGTTCCATACAACTACAATGCCACAATGATAAAGGATGGACAAGAAGTTCCTTTACCTACTCTCTCATCCGTTGTAAACATTGCTGATGTAAGTCGTGTAACAAGAAGTGGACGTGTGTATACTCCACTACCTCCAAAGCAGCCTGTTGCTCCTGCAGCCGAACAAAATCCTGTCAATACACCAGTGAGGAATCCTGAGGAAACTCCTGTCAGTAATACAAACACTGATGTTGGTCAATCCAGTGGAACCAATGTGAATCCTGACTTTGATGAAATTTTGAAACTTATCAAAAGAAGTGAATATAAGATTGTGGATCAGCTTATGCAGACTCCTTCAAAAATCTCAATACTTTCATTGCTTTTAAACTCAGAAGCCCACAGGGAAGCCCTGATGAGAGTCTTGGATCCAGCTTTTGTCGATCATGATGTGACTGTTGATCACTTTGATGGGATAATAGCCAACATAACAGCTTGTAACAATTTAAGCTTCTGTGATGAAGAACTCCCCGAGGAGGGTAAAAATCACAATCTTGCTTTGCACATTTCTATGAACTGTCAGTCAGACTCTTTGTCCAATGTGTTGGTAGACACCGGATCTTCCTTGAATGTGATGCCAAAGACGACTCTTGCTCGCTTGTCTTACCAAGGAATGCCTATGAAATTCAGTGGTGTAGTAGTCAAAGCATTTGATGGATCGCGAAAATCTGTTATCGGAGAAGTCAACCTTCCCATGACAATTGGTCCACATACATTTCAAATCACCTTCAAGGTCATGGACATTCAAGCTGCTTATAGCTGTCTGTTAGGACGACCATGGATCCATGAAGCATGGGCAGTAACTTCTACGCTACATCAAAAGTTAAAATTTGTAACAAATGGAAAATTGGTAACAATAAGTGGAGAACAAGCCTTGATGGTGAGCCATTTATCCAATTTCTCTTTCATTAGTGCTGATGATGTGGAAGGAACGCAGTTCCAAGGTCTCTCTTTAGAAGACGAATCTTCCAAAAAGAAAGCATCGATCTCTTCTTACAAAGAGGCAGTAAAAGTAATGAAAGATGGAACTACCACTGGCTGGGGGCAAGTTGTGATCCCGACCAAGAATGAAACCAGAGCAGGTCTCATGTTCACCGACATTCTCAAACTGCACCAAGAAGGATGAAACCCTTCGTCCGATCAAAGAAATGTTCCATAGTGGAGGGTTCCTTAACCCAATTCCTCAAGAGGTTAATGTCCTTATCGAAGAATGCATTGAAGAAGGTCTACCTGATCCTGAAGAAGAATGGAAATGTTATCTCAATGACTCGGGATATATATCTCAGGAAGAACCATATCCTCCTTCGGAGAAACCCAAAGGCAAAGAAACTGAGCCTGTTCCTGTAGAGATCTGGGACACCTTGGGACAACCAAGTGGAAAATTTGATTATATGGTGAAATACACTGCACCTGAAAGTTCAAAGATTGCGATTGAAGATATCCAACCAACTGGATGGGGAGATTCCTTTGAATATAATAGTCAACCAGAAGAGGCTTATCAGCCCTGTCAATTTTCCCAGCAGCCTGAAATTACTGAAGATTTCAGCTTCAACGCACCTGCCAAGGTTTATAATCCTGAAGGTGGTTATTATCACATAAATGCCATTTTTGAAGATGAGGGGGAAGATGGTCCCGTAACTGACTCAGAAAGTGTCGCTGATAATGAGTCTCTTCATCCTGAAGACTGGGAAGAACATCCTGAAAATTCTGAAGATTGTGACTCATCTTATGCTCTTCAAGAAGTAGGAGAAGACCATTTCAACTCTACAAAGAACAAGGTTGACAAACCAGGACCTTCAAATCCTGCTCGACCAGCGGTCAATGTCAATACTGAAGATCACTCTGGGGAGAATTTTCCTGAATACATAATACACAGAGGAGTTCGTTGCTACTGGAAAGCTGTCGACGTTCCGAATGTTGTTCGCCGCTCAAAGTAATCACCTCGCTGTTATTTTGACCTCCTGCCTTGCCCAAAGCAGAGAGATGTTTTATAGGGCTTTGCTTTTAAATGTTCCGCCCAAATAACTTTGTGTATAGGGCTTTGTTTTTAAAAGTTTCCCTCTTTGTCCTGCCCAAGACAAATGAGTTTGTGTTTAGGGCTTTGTTTCAAAAATGAATCATAAATAAAGTGTCATTTTGAATTCCCTACATTATATGTTTTATTTTTGCTTTTTCTGGAAATGGTAATCCTAAAAAACCAAAATAAAATTAAAAAAAAAACTTTTTCAAAAAAAATCTGCATACACTCCTGCATTCATAAATTTTCTGAAATAAATATAAATCATATGTGCAGATTTACTATTGATAAACCCATTGAATGCAATAACCCTATGCCCTCTCCCAACTTTGAGTTTCCTGTGTTCGAAGCCGAAGAAGAGGAAGAAGAGGAGATCCCGGACGAGATCTCTCGATTACTTAAGCACGAGGAAAGAGCCATTCTGCCTCACAAAGAGCCTTTAGAAAAGATTAACTTGGGTTCTGAAGAAGACAAAAAAGAAGTGACCATTGGATCGCTGCTTGATGCTGATATCAAGAGTAAGTTGACAGACCTTCTCAAAGAATATGTTGACGTGTTTGCTTGGTCCTACCAAGACATGCCTGGGTTGGATACCAATATTGTTCAGCATTACTTGCCATTGAAGCCAGAATGTCCGCCAGTTAAGCAGAAATTGCGAAGGACTCACCCTGATATGGCTAACAAGATCAAAGTGGAAGTTCAAAAACAGCTCGATGCAGATTTTCTTGTCACCTCGGAGTATCCTCAATGGTTGGCCAACATAGTGCCAGTTCCGAAGAAAGATGGCAAAGTCAGAATGTGTGTTGACTACCGTGACTTGAACAAAGCCAGTCCCAAAGATGACTTTCCATTACCACATATCGACATGCTGGTCGATAACACCGCTAAGTTCAACGTCTTTTCCTTCATGGACGGGTTCTCCGGTTATAATCAGATCAAGATGGCTCCCGAAGACATGGAGAAGACATCTTTCATCACCCCATGGGGTACATTTTGCTACAAAGTGACGCCATTTGGATTAAAAAATGCAGGCGCAACTTACCAAAGGGCGATGACTACTCTCTTTCATGACATGATGCATAAAGAAATTGAAGTTTATGTGGACGACATGATAGCCAAGTCCAGCACAGAAGAAGAACATATTGAATACCTTTTGAAGTTGTTTCAACGACTAAGGAAATATCAGCTTCGCTTGAATCCTAACAAATGTACTTTTGGGGTTAGATCTGGAAAACTTTTGGGTTTCATTGTCAGCCAAAGAGGAATTGAAGTAGATCCCGACAAAGTCAGAGCTATTCAAGAGATGCCTGCACCAAAAACTGAAAAGCAAGTAAGAGGATTTCTCGGACGATTGAACTATATCTCCAGATTTATCTCTCAGATGACTGCTACTTGTGGGCCAATTTTCAAGCTTCTCCGCAAAGATCAAGGGGTTGTATGGACTGAAGATTGCCAGAAAGCGTTCGACAGCATTAAGGAATACCTGTTAGAACCACCAATATTGATTCCTCCAGTTGAAGGAAGACCACTAATCATGTACCTTACTGTGTTGGAAGAATCCATGGGTTGTATGCTTGGACAATAAGATGAAACCGGTAAGAAGGAACATGCCATCTATTACTTGAGTAAGAAATTCACAGACTGTGAGTCTCGTTACTCCATGCTCGAAAAAACATGTTGTGCTTTGGCTTGGGCTTCAAAACGTCTCCGCCAATACATGATCAACAATACTACTTGGTTAATCTCCAGAATGGATCCGATCAAGTATGTCTTTGAAAAGCCTGCCTTAACAGGAAGGATTACCCGATGGCAAATGCTGTTATCCGAATATGACATTGAATACCGTGCTCAAAAAGCGGTCAAAGGAAGCATTCTCGCCGATCACTTGGCGCATCAACCAATTAATGAATATCAATCTCTCAAGTTTGACTTTCCTGACGAAGATGTCTTGTACTTGAAGATGAAAGATTGTGATGAACCATTACCAGAAGAAGGTCCTGAGCCCGGATCAAGATGGGGCCTAATTTTCGATGGAGCAGTAAACGCTTATGGCAATGGAATTGGGGCAATCATCATCACTCCCAAGGGTACTCATATCCCGTTCTCCGCCAGATTGCTATTTGATTGCACCAACAACATCGCAGAATATGAAGCTTGTATCATGGGTCTCGAAGAAGCCATTGATTTAAGGATCAAGATCCTAGACATATATGGAGATTCAGCCCTCGTGATCAACCAAATCAAAGACAAATGGGAAACTTACCACCCTGGCTTGATTCCCTACAGAGATTATGCAAGACGTCTGTTGACTTTCTTCAACAAGGTTGAATTGCATCATATACCTCGAGATCAGAATCGAATGGCAGACGCCTTGGCTACTCTATCTTCCATGTTCAAAGTCAGTCACTGGAATGATGTGCCTAAAGTCAGAATCACGCGCCTTGAAAGGCCCGCCTATGTATTTGCAACTGAAGCAGTCATCGATGATAAACCGTGGTTCCACGACATCAAACGCTTCCTTCAAACTCAAGAGTACCCACTTGGGGCATCAAACAAAGATAAGAAAACTCTAAGGAGGCTTTCTGGCAGTTTCTTCCTGAACGGAGATGTGCTATACAAAAGAAACTTCGACATGGTTTTGCTCAGATGCGTGGACAGACACGAAGCAGACATGTTAATGCATGAAGTGCATGAAGGGTCCTTTGGAACTCATTCAAATGGGCATGCAATGTCCAAGAAGATCTTAAGAGCAGGATACTATTGGTTGACAATGGAATCTGATTGTTGTAAACACGTGAAGAGATGTCACAAGTGCCAGATCTACGCAGATAAGATCCATGTGCCACCGACTCTACTCAACGTTCTCTCATCTCCGTGGCCTTTCTCCATGTGGGGTATCGACATGATTGGAATGATCGAACCGAAAGCTTCAAACGGTCATCGTTTCATCTTGGTAGCCATTGATTACTTCACCAAATGGGTCGAAGCAGCATCTTACGCCAATGTTACAAGACAAGTGGTTGTGAGGTTTATCAAGAATAACATCATTTGCCGATATGGTGTTCCCAGCAAGATCATTACTGATAATGGTTCAAACTTGAACAACAAGATGATGAAAGAATTATGTGAGGAATTCAAGATTGAGCATCATAACTCTTCTCCTTACAGACCAAAAATGAATGGCGCCGTTGAAGCCGCCAACAAGAACATTAAGAAGATCGTCCAGAAAATGGTCGTCACTTACAAAGACTGGCATGAAATGTTGCCATTTGCTTTACATGGGTACCGTACCTCAGTGCGTACTTCAACAGGGGCAACTCCCTTTTCTCTAGTATATGGCATGGAAGCTGTGCTCCCCGTAGAAGTTGAAATCCCATCAATGAGAGTCCTCATGGAGACTAAGTTATCAGAGGCTGAATGGTGTCAAAGCAGATACGATCAGTTGAATTTAATCGAAGAGAAACGTATGACTGCTCTATGCCATGGACAGTTATACCAAGCAAGGATGAAACAAGCTTTCAACAAAAAGGTTCGACCTCGTGAATTTCAAGAAGGCGACCTCGTGCTTAAAAAGATCTTGTCTTTTCAACCAGATTCTAGGGGCAAATGGTCTCCTAATTACGAAGGCCCGTATGTTGTCAAAAGAACATTTTCTGGCGGCGCCATGACTCTTGCAACCATGGATGGTGATGAACTCCCATATCCTGTGAATGCTGATGCAGTCAAGAAATACTTTGTCTAAAATAATACAAAAGAACAGCTCGGTAAGTTGAAAACCCGCAAAGGGCGACTTAGGCAAAAATGAGCGTCTCGGTGGACTGAAAACCCGAAAGGGCGGTCCAGGCAAAAATTAGAGACAATAAACAGAAAAGTTCATCCTGGTAGATTGAAAACCTGAAAGGGCAATCTAGGCAAAAATTAGGGATTTATGACAAAGTAACTGCATCAGTCCATACTTCGTCACCTGAATCGTCTTTTCCATCAAAGGATCTACGATCAAATCATCGCCAATCTGAAGCGACAAACACAGTTGGAACTCAAAGTTGTAAGGGAATAGTGGTTATTGCTTTCAATGTAGCCTTTTCTGCATAATTACCATTTCCAACTTTTGTAAATACTCAATGGAATCACGCCTTTAGCTGATTACCACCCTATTAAATAAATTTGAGCCTTGTGCCCATTTGTTTGCAATCTTTAATTTCTTTCAGCTTGCAAAATGACGCTTTAATTGTGTTATTCACTTTTGAAAAAAAAAGAAAGAAAAAATAAGTTTTAAATGAATTTACTTTTCTTTTTCAAAATAAAAGTGAAACCTTCCTTTGAGTTGTGAACAACAGAAGGAACATCAACAGCTATCTCCATAGAATGAATCAAAGATTATGATAGGAAAAACTCTTTTATCCCCAGTGAAGAAGCTCTTCTATCCCCAGTGAAGAGGATCTTTTATCCCCAGTAAAGAAGATTTTCCATCTCCAGTGAGGAGGTTCTTTCATCTCAATAAGAAAAGATGCTCATCTTCCCCAGAGAAGTTTAAAACATGCAGCACCATTCATCACCCGTGCTATCTACAACGTGTTGAAAAACATTTGCCAAGTATCTGGTTGTATTGCGACGTCGGTCCTTCTCCAGTATATACTCCTCTGTCTGTCAGTATCGTCAGCATGCATGCTACATTCATGACATTCATCGTTCATACATATTTGCATCATTTATGCATTCTTGCATTTTTCAATGATTGCTTCGAAATCATTCATTCAGGATATATTTATCCTCAAAAAGGAAAAAAGAAAGAAAAAAAGGAAAAAAGAAGAAAGAAAAAGAGGAAAAAGAAACAAGTATGGGCGTGTCATCTCTCCAAGTAGGTTGTCACCCATAAGCAGAAATAACATCTTCTTTCTCCAGTTCCCCACTGAGATCATTCCTCGTGGAAGAAGGTTGCTTTAGTTTCTCCTTTCAAAACAAAGGAGGAAATCCCCAGTTGAGTTCATTCCTCATGGGTACAAAGTCGTGTTTGACTATTTCTTTCCGATTCATTCTTGGTTAGAACCTTGTCTTTACCAGAGATTCAAATTCCGATTCCTCAAACAGAGTCGTGAAAAAAAACAGACAATAAGTAATAGCCTCATCATCTGAGCAATTTATGTTTCTTTCAAAAGATTTTTCCTCTCTAGGAAATCAATCATGAAGACCATTTGACAATCACGGCCTTATTACTGTTCACAAGGCTGAATAACCAGTAATTTCCCTAGCAAAGTCTCCAGAATCATTTTATCACTCGGCTGATAATTGATCTTGTCTTCAGAACCGCTATCACGAGGCTGGTAGTCGGTAACCTTTTGTTCTGGTTATATTATTTAACATGTCTATCACCGTGCTGATAGTCGGTAATATTAACCGAACCTTTGAAACTCTTTTTACCTTGTCAAGTCTATCCCCGTGCTGATAGTCGGTAATACAGTTTCATACCTTTCACCTTCGCATTATTAAACAAGTCTATCCCCATGCTGATAGTCGATAATGTCGATAGGTAAGCTTTTCTTACAAAGCTATCATTCCCCGGTGAAGCATACATTTGCTTTTCCGAAAAGAAAGAAACGGATTCTCTTTCTAAAACGGATTGAGACATCCTTCCCAATCTCTTGTCCTCAGTGGAGTCAGTTCTTGATATCCCTCGGTAAAGATATCCTTGCATCATTCGCAATTTTGGTATCTTAGGTCCAAAATTCGCGTCTTCTGATATTTAAGTCTCTTCCACCCTATCAAAACGAAGATTTTCAATCTTCATGTCTCAGGTTGAAGAAACTTAAATAGGGGCATCTGTCATACCCCAATTTTTGCCCTAAGATACCACCTCATATCATTGCATATGCATCATTTGCATCTCTAACAAATTGCATAGCCTGTGTTTGTTACTTGTGACTCAGCAGGAATTGATCAAGAAATCACTCATCAGTACAAGTAACAATCAATTAGGGTTTTGTTCTCCCTTCATTTCAAATGAATCATCTTCATCAACAATCAACATTTGGTCCTCAAAGATTCATTTCAACAAGCTCAAAGGCTTTGAATCAACCAGATTAGGGTTTTGACTGAAGATAGCATACTCCTGACTTTTGCTCAGGATTTGACCTAATGACTTGGGACATGATATCAAGACCCCAAGTGCATCATTTTGACCTAATCCATTGGCCCAGAACATCTCCTACACAAAGATTGATCAACAGTGAAATTTCAAATCATCAGAATTAGGGTTTTGAACTATTAGGGACTAAAATCAGGGATCACATTTGGGAAACCCTAAAAATCCCCAGGAAGTCAATCAAAGGTTTCAATCATCTTCAAATAATCCCTATGACAATATACAATGGAAATTATGTCTCAATTCCAGATCTACAGTCATCAATTTCATCAGGTCGACAATTAGGGTTTTTGACCTAATTCACTGAACCACTGACTTTTTAATCAGGACATGGTGCCACAACTCAAACCATGGCTCAATATTCTCTAATGCCTCAATATGATCCATTCATACCATTCATTTGATGAGGATAGCCTGTTTCATTTGAAATCTCCAGAAACACGATTCGTCTGAAAAAGTCAACTGTACAAGATCACCATTGACTTTTGGGGAATTTTGGTCAACCATGACTTTTGAAGTTTTGAATCATCAATATATGATATATGAAGTCATTTGATCAAGAAAAATCAAGAAAATCAATCAAGAATCAAAAAGTCAAAAGTTTGACTTTCATACTTAGAAAATTTTTCTAAGTGTTTTTCATGGTTTTTTCCAAACTTTGGAAGGGAATTTCTCAAAATTTCACCTACAAACTGAAAAAAACTTCCAACATGAAAGTTGTAAATTTTGATCCAATAAACAACTTTGACACATATAAATTTTTTCTATAAGATCAACCATTTAAGAGATATGGAGCTTCAAAGTTGGCATCTTTGGAAAATTTCACTTGAAACTTCATTTTTCTCAAAGTTCATGGATCTTTTTCACCCACTTCCTTAAAGATCTTGAAGAAACTTTCAACTAGGGTTTTGAAGTGTGTAATATGAGCTTTCCAAAATGTCCAAGAGCATGGAAAAATATGGAGTGTAGCCATGGTTTTGAATTTTGACATTAGTGAACTTTTCACTTGAAATCTCATGCCATTTTCACTAAGTTATGAACCAAATTGCCAAATGGACCAAGTAATGATACATAGAGGCAATAATTGGAAGATATTTTCTGATTTGAGACAGATGGGAAAGAGATAAGAAGCTTGGCCAAAATAACTATGGTTTAGTTACTTTAACCATTTGCATTAAATGTAAAGATTCAACTTTATCTCCAAATGCCAAATCACCAAAGAAGAAGCAAGTTGCAAGGCTCTGCATTCAGAACTCATGGCCTATAAATAGAGGTCATTTCCACTCTTCAATTCACACCAAAACCTCACAATTATAGGTTTTCTCTCTTCTTTCTTGAATTGCAAGTTTCATGAGTTTCAAAGAGGAGAAAGTGCAAGTTCCATCCTTTGCAAGTTCTGAGCAAAATGATGCTTCCCACAACTCATAAACATCATATGGGATGTGTTTGATCCATTCATACACCCCAAAACACCTCAAATCACAAAATCACTACCTCACTTCCATATTTGCATATATTGAACCTTATCATGCCAAAATCAATTCCAGGCCAATTCTGTCCAAGCTAATCATCCAAACACATTCCATATACCATATATGAACTATTCCAACCATCATCCATGATCTGAAACACCAAAATCATCAAGCTTGACCCTCACTTGAGTCCTACTGCAGATCGAGCATCACCAACTGGTCCAGGGGTTTTCAATTCATTCCAGGCATTCAAACACCTTCCATAAGGTCCACTGATGCTGTCCAGATCAAGAAACAACAACTGGAACTCCTCATTTGCAGAATTCAATTCTCAGTTTGACCGTTTTTGAGGTAAGTGCTCATGAACTTCAAGCTCTATCATGCACGCATCATAAATGAAATATTGATATACCATCTTGTTTCTGCACCTATAAGGATCATTAACCCTCAATCAATTGCATCATATCATGATCATACACGATTTCACAATGATTTGTCATATTAGGGTTCTTCGTGTTCATCAGAAAATTGATAGCTTTAGAGTTGAAATAAATAAAATTAAACGCTACCATCATGTTCCTCGTCCAAAACCGAGCAAGATAGACCCTTCACTTGATCAATTTGGTTCAGTTTCAAAGAATTTCAAAATCCAGTTAGGGTGTGTTCTTGGCGCCAGATTTTGTTCAAAGTTTTCAAATATTTGTTTTAAAATATAATTGAATGGACGCGTGTGAATAACAAGCTGCACGCGCAGCTCAGTTGGTTGTTGTTTTGGCTGGTAAGTATAAGGGCGTGGGTTCAAACCCTTGTGAAGACAAACCATTTTTTTTAACACTATTTTTCTTTCTTTTTTCACACAACTTTAATTAATTATTTAACACATCAAATTAATTCATTTTTCATTCATTTTTTACACACTTCTTGTTTAACACATATATTTTAAGAATATCAAAAAAGATCATCAAAAAATATTTATTTGATACATTTTTAAATAAGTTTAAAATGACTTGTTTTTAAGTATTTTTAATACTTTTAAATATTATTTTTCATTTGATTTTCAAACTTAATCACTTGTAAATATTTTTTTGAGCAAACCCTGATCATCTAAGTGTTAATTAAAGATAATCTTTTTGTTTATCTTGATTAATTTGACTCCTTTCAAAATTCAAACCATTTTAAAACAAGCGATCACGATTCTTTTCAAAAACGATAAACCATTTCTTTTTGAAACTATTGATTAAATCTTTTTAATTGATCAATTGATTTTCAAAACGATGTGGGGCCTCTCGAATATTAGAGAGTATAAGACCCACTCCTTTTTCTTTTTACACAGTCTTTTTGTTCAAAACAAATAAACTTCTTTCAAAACAAAAACTTTCAAACAGTTTTTCAAACGACGCATCTTTTAACAAAATAATCAACCATGTTTCATAAAATACACCATGGGCCTCCATGTAGGTATAAGTCCCAAGCCCCTTTTGTACATACCCATTCCTGTACATGAAATTAGGTATTTCATTGTACGCCTTTTTGTACATATCTCAATCTGTTTTTTAACTTCGAACAACTAATCAAAAATGAAGGTTTTCTTTAAATCTTCCCAAAAATACCATGGGCCTCCATGTAGGTATAAGTCCCAAGCCCTTTTGTAAAAACCTGTTTACATAGCTTTGAATAAACTCAACGGGCCTTTCCCCGAGTATGAGTCCCGAGCCCCGTGTATGCAAATGGATCATGCTTACAGGTATATTTCCTTCATAAACTCCATTATATACACACTTTGTCATATATATAATTGTTCATACATGTTCATGTTTGTTCATACTTGTTCATGTTTGTTCATATGTGTGATATGTGTGCTTGTTCAACTTAGTACAACACTAGGTTCCCCATAGCCTCCTATTGGGCTTCGTGCAAAGAATCTCCACTAGTTTAGGTTAGGACATAGAGTATGGTTTCCCGGTGAAATCGCTCTAAGAGCTCAAACCAGCTATACCATGCCTCCCCTTGGGCTTTGTACAAACGAGTGACCCTCCCATAGCCTCCTCTTGGGCTTACAATGCAAGGACCCTCGATTGTCCCTCCCATAGCCTCCTCTTGGGCTTACAATGCAAGGACCCTCGGATAGCCTCCTCTTGGGCTTCGTACAAGGACCCACGGGCTTCTTATAAGCATCCCCAATATCCAAATCAAATACCCTAGGAGATTAGACATTTATCATCTCTATGATAGGAGTATCTCTTCTATATCATCACAAACAATCAATCAATCAAATTTCTTTTTTGCCACAAGGCTGGCTAATCAATCAAACCTTTTTGCCACCATACTGGCTGATTAATCAAAGTTTTTGTCACAAGGCTGACTTCATTGAAACTTTTGCCACAAGGCTGGCTGATTAATCAAAACTTTTTGTCACAAGGCTGACTTCATTGAAAGTTTTTGCCACAAGGCTGGCTAAAAAACATCTTTATCATTCTAAGCACCATAAGTGGCATGGCCCAGGGCTTATAATGAAAAGATTTTCAAACAAAAACAAACAGATGTATGTGATGATATAGATTAGATACATCGAACATTTAGATGACATTTGTCTCTTTTCCTTTGCTTCCACTAGCATAAGTGGGAACTACGATTGCTCTGACTTTCTCAACATCCCTTTGAGAATACGTAGGCACAAGGTCGTATCCTTGGCGAGCAAAACTTCTCTCTCAAACCACTCAAACCTTAGCACCCGTAGACCCGAGCTACAGATGCTCTGATTCCCTCTAAGGGATATGTATGCAGAGGATCGCGATGATCTTTGCGAGCATAATCAAACAAACACCTTAGGTCCCACCTCTTTCTCACAAGAACCTCCACCATAACAAGAATGGAATAAACAAAACAAAGAAACCTATAGAGTACTATAGATACGTTGGGTGCTAATACCTTTCCTTCGTATAACCAACCCTCTTACCCAAGATCTCTCCCCCCACTTTTAGGTTATTGCAGCTTTTTTCCTTTTCCTCTTTTGGAAACAATAAAAAGTTTGGTCGGTACAAAAGAAAAATCATTTTTTTTGAGCACTCGAGCCCAAAGAAGGCATCAGGTGTCTCATCCCGAAAACAGGCAACGATTTTTCCCCGCGACAAACTCGACATAAGAACCTTTTGTTAAGACAACTCCACTGGGGAATAAGATGACTCTCCTGGGGAAACAGGTCAATCTGTTGGGGAGAGAAACGCTCTATTGGGGAGAACGAGGAATTCGGGTAAAAGACCTCATTAAAAGTTTGCCGGGGAATCGGATATCGTCCAATCATGATTCAACTGGGGAGAAGACATCCCACCAGGGAAAAGGCTTCTGAAGAACGGAGATTGCATTGAGATGTGCTCTGCTAAGGAGATGAGAATCTTGGATTAGAAGAAAACCTCATTTGGATGCACTCAGCTGGGGAATGAGAATCCTTCACTTGGATAAATCCGCCGATGTGCTGTCATGGTGTACTCGAAAGGATGTACCTGCGAGATAAACAGATAAGAATGCCCCAGGATATAGCATGACGTTTTCACAGGATCTCCTCACATGGCAGAGGATGGTAACGCTCACCCACAATGGGCAAATGCGAGAACAAATAGATTGTCAGACAACCGAGCTTCGAAACTCTCCACACAGGCAATGGATTCAATGAGTTGACAGGCAAGCAGTGATTAGAACACCAAACAAGTATCGGCCAGAGTATCAATCAAGCATTGATTTTCCGAGAGAGTGCCACCAGGAAGTGGGCTTAAGGGGTCAAGCAAGTGTTGACTTCAAAGGGACCAAACAAGCATTGACTTTCATAGTGTTCTGCAGATATGCATTAATTGTAAAGATGCCAACAAGTAGTGTACTTTCAGCTTCTGATTGCTGAGGATGACGACCCTGACGATTCTCAAGTTCATAAGTTGTTTAGCTCACACCCGAACTTTAAACTGAACACCTCCTGATGAGGATAAAATGCCACTGCATAGTGTCTTGCCCCAGCCTGTAAGGACTTTGAAGAAATTAGTCTCGTAAGGACCTTCTGATATCTGTGTTATCATAGCCAACTTGCCCCAGTATCATAGCCAACTTGCCCCAGTATCAAGAACTTTGAAACTGTGCCCCTGCATGGCCTATGTTGGAGGTAGCTTCGACCGTGCTTGAGTGAATGCCCGTGATTACTTAGCATTTTGAGATATTCTTCGAATCTTGACTTGATTGCCCCAGATTGAGTGAAAACTTACTCGATATAGTAATCAAACGCTTTTGTGCCCCTGAGGGTGATCAGACTTTAAAATATTGCTGCCTCTACTCAACGGAGTTCGGAAAATAACTTGTCCTTCGAGAGGATAAAAATTTTCATCTGAAGTTCATTGTGTAAACTTTCTTGATGTTAAGCACTTGTTCATATGCAAAGAATGTTTATTATGAGAAATATAATTCTAATGCAAAGAGTATGTTTGTCTTGAAGTTTAAAGAAACTTTTTATGAAAGGATGTCGTAACATCGATTTTTTGTTAAAGAAAGAAAAGATGGTGTGATACCAACTCAAGCGTTTAGTGGATCTCCTAGGAGTCAGTTTACCGTATTCTCATTACAGTGTGCTTCTGAATTAACCCTGCTTCAATTAGGACTTTTAAGGGTTGTAACGTGGCCAGGTTCACGGTTTGAGAAAAAAAGGATTTTTAGGCTCAAAATTTTATTTGGTGCCCACCCCCTTCATGATGTTCTCCAATCCTAAGTTCAGTTAACTTGATACGAGCATTCATCTTTCAAGAGGAGTTTGATATGATTGAGGAGTCAAAGAGGTCTTCTGGATATGGCAATCACTTTACCTTTCGTCTTTGGTGTATGATCACACGACTTTGTTCTTTGTTGAGGATCTTTATTTTGTAATCCTTGTTTTGCTTTCGCTTTTCTTTTCTTTTTTTGTTTCCCTAACTTTTGCCTGGACAAATTCTTTTGAATTTTGATTTGGATGTCCAGCGGGATGCCCTAATTTTTGCCTAAGTCACATGTTTTCAAGTTGTTGACTTAGCGGACTTTCTTTTTTTTCTTTTTGATTCATTCTTTTCTTTTGAACAAGTCGTGTGATCCTGAATCTCTGATTTGTTGGAAGTGATTGTGACTGCCTGAGTCATTGATTGATGAAGAATTACCATTATGGTATCGTCATATTTTGACCTCCTGATGTGAGGGATAACCACCGCGGTTGTGACGTTGGTCTCGACCTCCTGATGCGAGGGATAACCATGATGTCTCAACCTCCTACGATGAGGGATAACCATTGTGGATTTGACTTTCCTCAACCTTTTGAAAGATAGCCATTGTTGTATCCTTAGATGTGTGCTCCTGATAAATTTTGAATGCTCAATCAGGTTAACTGAATACTACCCTGCCCCTGGGTTAAAAATAAGGGTTTTTTCGTATAGAAAAGAAACTCCTACTTCGAAGGCTCAGAGGGGTTATCGAGGGTTTCACTCCCTTATATCTCCAGTGTTTGGGAATTTGAAACAATGCCTGTACATCATCAACAGGGTTCTACTCAAAAGCATACCATTTGAGGTTCTTGGTATTATGTTCATCATTCTCCCTACGGAGTTATCATGCTTTATTAACAAGAGTTGGTATCGCAAAAAGCATAGAAAACATATATGAACAAAAGCGAATGGATTTTTTTTTCAAGACAAACATATCTAATGCATTATGATTATAGTTCAAAAACAAACAAGTTTTACATACAAACAGTATTGCACAAAACAAGAAAGCTTAAACATGAACATGCATGATGATTTAAGAATCGCCAATGTTGAGGAGATCTTCTCCGTATGGACTTATTGCTTCAGAAGATCCGCTGAGTCAAATGAGAACTTCAATTCTAGCCTTCAGGTGTGAATGTGATAGCCTTTGAGTCAATCAGGTCTTGAACTTTTTCTTTGAATGGCTGGCAGCCTTCAATCAGATAACCAAGTGCCTCCAGTGTGGAAAGCACACCAACCAACAACATACGTTCCTGCAGAACCTTTCAGATTACTTCCTAGAAGAAGATTTCGGCAAAGTCATACAGAAGTTGCAAGTGTCCAACTTTTAGGGATTTGAGTTGTGCCAGTGGTGCACAAACTCAAGATACAAGGTGTCTTGCTTATCCCTCGGTCGGGAGCCCCAAACAACAGCGAATGGAGTTTGTGAATGCTTTAGGGATTTGAGCTGCCAATGATGCGCGCTCAAGAACACGGAGTCTTGCTTATCCCTCGGTCGGGAGCCCTAAATATGGCTGCTAGAACAGAAAACACCATCATGAATGGAGGAACTTGTATTGCTATCAGCGAACAACAATAACCTCTGACGTTTGGCCATGAAAGTCATTACTTGGAACACACAACAGTCGTTGTGAAGGAAACCTCTGACAGTACCAGTTGCAAGTGATTCTCATGAGTTACTCCTCGAGGAAGAACAAACATTCTACTTGCGGCGGATGAAATGGGATTGACCAGTAGAAACCATTATGAGTAAACTCAAACATCTTTGCATCGGGAAAGTTTTAGACTTTTTGTACCTCAACACCTTATAAAGCTTGACATCATGATCAGGTGCCCCGAGAATGAAACACACCGAGTATTGTCATCAAAATCAGGAGAGCAGTCTGTGGTGAGGAAGAACCAAAGCATGAATCTTAACCAACTGAAATTCCAACTAGCATGGAAACAACTGAACATAATGCATTAGGATTCTCATCAGCTTGTTTCTCTTACTCTTTCCGTCTCGGTTGACAAGCGAAGGCTACAGACAAGGAAACTCCAGGAAGAGGAGGTGACTCAGGATGTGGAGCAGAACCTAGAGAATGAGAGGTGTGCCCCTACAAATCACCCTTAATTACTGTCTGGAAGAAGATTCTGGCAAAGTCACACGAAATTTGTAAGTGCTTTATGTAACACCCTTCTAAACCCCCGCGAAAAAATATAATATTATCAGAGTAATAACACATCAAGGATGCTACAATTATTAGATGAATAAATAAAACATCAAGTCGATTGTCATGCTTTTATTAAAAATTAACCAATAACAAACAGGTGTTTAGCACAACGGAACTTAATTCAACAGTATTAGGAACATCTCCACATAAATACTCCATACATAAATCCATAGCCAAATGGCAACAAAGTATAACAAGTAACGCTAAGACTAGTCGATCCCAGTGTTACAATCAGAGCATGACTCGACACGAACTACAGGCTAGCCTACAGGCTATCTTCACCCAATCAAAACGCTGCTACATCCTTAATCTGAAATCATCAAAGTAAGGGTGAGTTTCATTCGAATTAATAACCATTATACAATCATAAGCAATAAAATCTCATAGCAACTATCATCCATTCAACATACATATAATCGGAATTATTATAACAAGCAAGCATCAGTGTATAAACATCATCTATCACACCACACAATCATCCAATTATATCATGTTATAATGCAATGAATGGACTGACACTCAAGCATGTGGTACCAAAATTCGTGAATCATATCACAGGACTTCTCTCTTTGATACTGCCCTCTAGTCGCTCACACCCCACATGGGCACACGACTACTGCCTCATCGCTCACACCCCACATGGGCACACGATGACTTCCCGCTAATCTCCGCACAATGGGAATTAGCCTTCCAATGCAAATGATTTATGAATAATGCACACATGACACATACTTACATCATCATACATCATCATCATTCCGATGCTTAACATCGCTTATCACCTCTTACCAATAACATCATAACAAGTATGTACATGTATAAGCATCATTCAATCATTCACACCATACAACACATCATCACAATAACATACACATCACAATTATGTTAATTGCCACCTTAATCCAATTCAACAATAATTTAATCGAATAAATAAATAAGTCGGCCACTGCCCATATTATTACTTCATCAGATAAAGCATCTCATTAGCTTCGCAACGCCCAAAACGGCACATAAATTGGATACTCGGATCAAAAGTTATGGGTTTTTGAAAATAAAACATTTTTAGAAAAAATGCTGCAGAACCCGGGTTGTCCCTACATGGGAACCGGTTCCTGGCAGCTTCCCAAAACACGCCTCTGATTTTTACTATGGGGAACCGGGTTGTCCCTACATGGGAACCGGTTCCCAGCTACCCAGAATCCACACGCTCTGTTTTTTGTAAGGGGGAACCGGTTCGTCCCACATGGGAACCGGTTCCTACGTACCTGCACAGCCAAAATCACTATTTTGACAGCTTTTACCCTATCCCATTTCCCCAATTTCAGGTACATACGAACATACACACAATTATCATCGATTTTCACACAATTACACATTTCAAACAAGTTATTGACATGTATTAACATCATATATCACAAGTATCAACAGAATCATGTCAATTCATACAAGATTATCAAAACCTAACAAAATTCCCAACCCGACACGTACGATTGAACTAAACGATAATCCTAATCAATCCTACTACCTACAATCGCATAAGGATCACTAACCCGAAGATTCCCCCCTTACCTTAGAGTCGAATCTTCGAAGTTCTTCTCCCCCTTTGGCTCTTCTCACTTTCACGTGTTCTTCAGTTCCAAAATCTGCTTCTTCTGCTTCTGCTTCTCTTTCCCCAATTTTCCTTTATTTTATGAAAAATAAAATAAAATATTCTTAATGGGCTTGCTTAGCTAACACCCCCCCTTCTACTACTCACCACTCTAGCCCAAACCAATATTTCATCATCTTCCACATAATTCCCAAAAATTATTAATTCTTATAATTTAATTAAAGAAAATAATTAAATTAATAACAAGAATTAACGGGGTGTTACAACTCTCCCCCACTAAAAGAGTTTTCGTCCTCGAAAACATACCTCAAACGAAGAGTTCGGGATAGGAGTCCTTCATCTGACTCTCCAGTTCCCACGTAACATTTCCACCTGCAGCTCCTCCCCAAGCTACTCGGACTAAAGCTATCTCTTTACCACGTAGTTGCTTTAACTTTCGATCTTCAATTCTCATTGGCAACGCCTCAACCGTCATATTATCTCTCACTTGCACATCATCCACTTGGATTACATGAGACGGATCCGCAATATATTTCCTCAATTGAGATATATGGAATACGTCATGTAGGTTTGCAAGTGTTGTTGGTAAAGCAATGCGATAAGCCACCTCTCCTACTCTCTCCGTAATCTGAAACGGACCAATAAAACGCGGCGTCAACTTCTTTGACTTTAATGCTCGACCAACACCCGTCGTAGGAGTTACTCTCAGAAACACATGATCTCCCTCTGGAAATTCAAGTGTTCTTCTCCTCTTGTCATGATAGCTCTTCTGACGACTTTGGGAAGCCTTCATCTTCTCTTGAATCATCTTAATCTTTTCCGTCGTCTCTTGAACAATTTCTGGTCCAATCACTGCACTTTCACCAGATTCATACCAACACAGTGGTGTCCTACACCTCCTACCATACAAAGCTTCAAATGGAGCCATACCAATACTCGAATGGTAGCTGTTGTTGTAAGTAAACTCAATCAACGGCAAATAACTATCCCATGCTCAACCCTTTTCCAATACACAAGCACGCAATAGGTCTTCCAATGATTGAATCGTCCTTTCAGTTTGACCATCAGTCTGTGGATGATAAGCAGAACTCAACCTCAATTTAGTACCTAAGGCCTTCTGTAACCCTTCCCAAAATCTGGATGTGAATCTTGGATCTCTATCTGATACGATACTCGAAGGAATACCATGCAAACTTACTATTTTCTCAATGTACAACTGTGCCAACCTTTCCATCGAATAATCCACCCTCATCGGTATGAAATGAGCAGACTTCGTCAGTCGATCCACAATAACCCAAATGGCTTCATAGTTCTTAGCTGTTCTTGGCAATCCAGATACAAAGTCCATGGATATGCTATCCCACTTCCATTCAGGAATAAATATAGGCTGCATAGTCCCATACGGCTTCTGATGTTCGATCTTTGACTTCTGACAAGTCAAACAAGAATAAACAAATTCAGCTATTTCCTTTTTCATTCCAGGCACCAGAATAACTTCTTCAAATCATGGTACATCTTAGTAGCACCAGGGTGAATACTCAATCCACTAAGATGTCCTTCTTCCAAGATACTCTTCTTTAGTTCAGTAACGTCAGGAACACAAACACGGTCGCCAAATCTCATTATGCCATTCTCATCAATTCTGAATTCACCTCCTTTTCCTTGGTTAATCAAAGTCAATTTGTCAACTAGTCCCACATCATCTTTCTGCTTTTCTATGATCTCATCAAGAATTCCACTTGTCAGCTTTAACATACCTAACTTGATACTATTCGAAGTGCCTTCACATACCAAACTTAAATCCCGGAATTGCTCAATCAAATCTAGTTCTCGCACCATCAACATTGACATATGCAAGGACTTTCTACTCAAAGCGTCAACAACAACATTCGCCTTACCCGGATGGTAATTCAGCTCGAAATCATAATCTTTAAGGAATTCTAACCACCTCCTCTGTCTCATATTAAGCTCCTTCTGGTCGAATAGGTACTTAAGACTCTTATGATCACTAAATACCTCGAACCGTGAACCATAAAGGTAATGTCTCCATAATTTCAACACAAACACCACTACTGCCAACTCTAAGTCATGAGTCGGGTAATTCTTCTCATGCACTTTAAGTTGTCTAGACGCATAAGCGAATACCTGTTGGTTCTGCATTAGCACACCTCCAAGTCCCATCAATGAAGCGTCACAATACACCACAAAAGATTCTGCCGGATTCGGCAAGATTAAAATAGGAGCACTAGTCAGCCTCTTCTTTAATTCTTGGAATCCTTCTTCACATTTCGAGTCCCAAACAAACGCTTGACCCTTCCTAGTCAACTTCGTCAAAGGTAGAGCTAACTTTGAAAATCCTTCTATAAACTTCCGATAGTAACCTGCAAGACCCAAAAGCTACGAATTTCAGTAACGGACTTCAGAGCTTCCCATTGTGACGCGGCTTCTACCTTTGCTGGATCTACGGCAATACCGCTCTTGGAAATTACATGACCCAGGAAACTCACTTCACTTAACCAGAAATCACATTTCGACAGTTTGGCATAAAGCTTCTTCTCTTTCAACACTCCCAGTACAATTCTGAGATGCTCTGCATGTTCTTCTTCACTTTTGGAATATATCAGAATGTCGTCAATGAACACCACGACGAACTTATCAAGATAAGGATGAAAAATTCTATTCATATATTCCATGAAAACACCAGGTGCGTTAGTAACTCCAAACGGCATCACAGTGTATTCATAATGACCATACCTCGTTCTGAACGCAGTTTTCTGAATATCGTCCGTCTTCACACGAATCTGATGATACCCAGACCTCAAATCAATTTTACTGAATATGCTAGCTCTGACCAACTGATCCATCAAATCATCAATCCTCGGCAGTGGATACCGATTCTTGATTGTAACTTTATTCAGTTGTCTGTAGTCTACACACAACCTCATAGATCCTTCCTTCTTCTTTACCAATAACACCGGTGCACCCCACGGTGACACGCTCGGACGAATGAACTCCTTCTCCAACAATTCTTCTATTTGACTCTTCAATTCGGTCAATTCAGATGCTGACATCCTATAAGGTGCCATCGATATAGGACTGGTTCCAGGAACTAACTCAATGGCAAACTCTACTTCCCTTTCAGGTGGTAGCTCTCTAACATCTTCTGGAAAAACTTCTGGAAATTCTCGTACCACTGGTAGTTCATTACTCACTACTCTTCCTTTCACTTCCATCGACGCAAGAAGCATAAACACGGCTGCCCCGTCTTGAATTGCTTCACCCACTTGTCTTGCAGTCATTGCCAACTCATCGACATTA
The DNA here is from genome assembly GCF_029867415.1 of Vicia villosa. Classification (NCBI taxonomy): domain Eukaryota; kingdom Viridiplantae; phylum Streptophyta; class Magnoliopsida; order Fabales; family Fabaceae; genus Vicia; species Vicia villosa. The sequence goes on along the minus strand of NC_081183.1, from coordinate 26,187,995 downwards.
ACTTCTTCAGGGAAGATGACCGTCTTCGTAAAACAGTTGATATGAACTCGGTTAAATTGCAACCAGTTCATCCCCAAAATAACGTCAAGTTGTTTGAGTGGAAGGCACACTAAGTCCATTCCAAACTTCCTACCAAATATATTAACAGGACAGTTCAAACATGCAGATGAAGTGGTCACTGAACCCGACGCAGGAGTATCAATAACCATACTTCCACCAATCTGTGATATCTCTAAATTTAGCCTCTTAGCACAATCCAATGAAATAAACGAGTGAGTCGCACCAGTATCAATAATCGCAATTAAAGGTGTGTTATGTATGAAACACGTACCTTTAATCAGTCTATCCTCCGGAGTAGTTTCTGATCCAGACAAAGCAAAGACTTTCCCTCCAGCTTGGTCCTTCTTTGGTTTGGTGCACTGCGGACTGATATGACCCTCTTCTCCACAGTTATAGCAAGTTACTGTTCTCATTTTGCAGTCAGCAGCAATATGACCCATTCTGTTACACTTGAAGCACTTCTTCTCTTCTTTCTTGCACTCATTCCTCTTATGTCCTGTTTCACCACAGTTGAAGCACCTAACGGGAGCACCAGAATCTCCCCCACTAGGCCTTTTCCAATTACCAGCTCTTGGGTTTCCCCGACCGTATGGTGTACCTCTGCCCATAGGCTTCTTACCCTTCTTATCAACTAACTCGCGAGAGTGAGATGATTTCAGCTTAAGACTGTCTTCCTCAAAGATTCTGCTACAGTCCACTAAATCAGCAAATCGGCGAATCCTTTGATACCTGATACCCTGCTTAATCTCATCACGAAGACCATTCTCAAACTTGATACACTTAGAGAATTCTCCAGCTGCATCGTTGGTGTAGTGCACGTAGTGCTTAGCCAATTCCACAAATTTGGAAGCATATTCCGGCACTGTCATACTACCCTGTTTCAGCTCCAAGAACTCAATTTCCTTCCTTCCCCGCACATCTTCAGTCCTAGTAGTAACCCACCAGTCATCAGCTTCTTCTGATAGCATGTGAGTACCGTACCTCACCTTCAGATTTTCTGCACAATCGATCACTCGGAAGATCCTCTCGATCTCTTTCAACCATTTCTGGGCACCATCAGGGTCATGAGTACCTTTGAACAGTGGAGTATTGTTCCTCTGAAAGTTGTTCAACTGCCTGTCAGCACCAATCGCAGCTCCATTAGCATTCCCTCCCAATACACCAGCAATCATGCCTAGAGCCTCTGCGATAGCATCATCGTTCCTTCCACCTCTTCCAGCCATTGCTCTGCTAAATCACAAAACAATCTCATCAGAATAAAAGTATCGACAGTGTTTACCTTACACTAGTCGCATACAAGGGAACACTGACACTAAGACTCTCACTCTAACGACCGACTATGCTCTGATACCACTATTGTAACACCCTTCTAAACCCCCGCGAAAAAATATAATATTATCAGAGTAATAACACATCAAGGATGCTACAATTATTAGATGAATAAATAAAACATCAAGTCGATTGTCATGCTTTTATTAAAAATTAACCAATAACAAACAGGTGTTTAGCACAGCGGAACTTAATTCAACAGTATTAGGAACATCTCCACATAAATACTCCATACATAAATCCATAGCCAAATGGCAACAAAGTATAACAAGTAACGCTAAGACTAGTCGATCCCAGTGTTACAATCAGAGCATGACTCGACACGAACTACGGGCTAGCCTACAGGCTATCTTCACCCAATCAAAACGCTGCTACATCCTTAATCTTAAATCATCAAAGTAAGGGTGAGTTTCATTCGAATTAATAACCATTATACAATCATAAGCAATAAAATCTCATAGCAACTATCATCCATTCAACATACATATAATCGGAATTATTATAACAAGCAAGCATCAGTGTATAAACATCATCTATCACACCACACAATCATCCAATTATATCATGTTATAATGCAATGAATGGACTGACACTCATGCATGTGGTACCAAAATTCGTGAATCATATCACAGGACTTCTCTCTTTGATACTGCCCTCTAGTCGCTCACACCCCACATGGGCACACGACTACTGCCTCATTGCTCACACCCCACATGGGCACACGATGACTTCCCACTAATCTCCGCACAATGGGAATTAGCCTTCCAATGCAAATGATTTATGAATAATGCACACATGACATATACCTACATCATCATACATCATCATCATTCCGATGCTTAACATCGCTTATCACCTCTTACCAATAACATCATAACAAGTATGTACATGTATAAGCATCATTCAATCATTCACACCATACAACACATCATCACAATAACATACACATCACAATTATGTTAATTGCCACCTTAATCCAATTCAACAATAATTTAATCGAATAAATAAATAAGTCGGCCACTGCCCATATTATTACTTCATCAGATAAAGCATCTCATTAGCTTCGCAATGCCCAAAACGGCACATAAATCGGATACTCGGATCAAAAGTTATGGGTTTTTGAAAATAAAACATTTTTAGAAAAAATGCTGCAGAACCCGGGTTGTCCCTACATGGGAACCGGTTCCTGGCAGCTTCCCAAAACACGCCTCTGATTTTTACTATGGGGAACCGGGTTGTCCCTACATGGGAACCGGTTCCCAGCTACCCAGAATCCACACGCTCTGTTTTTTGTAAGGGGGAACCGGTTCGTCCCACATGGGAACCGGTTCCTACGTACCTGCACAGCCAAAATCACTATTTTGACAGCTTTTACCCTATCCCATTTCCCCAATTTCAGGTACATACGAACATACACACAATTATCATCGATTTTCACACAATTACACATTTCAAACAAGTTATTGACATGTATTAACATCATATATCACAAGTATCAACAGAATCATGTCAATTCATACAAGATTATCAAAACCTAACAAAATTCCCAACCCGACACGTACGATTGAACTAAACGATAATCCTAATCAATCCTACTACCTACAATCGCATAAGGATCACTAACCCGAAGAATCCCCCCTTACCTTAGAGTCGAATCTTCGAAGTTCTTCTCCCCCTTTGGCTCTTCTCACTTTCACGTGTTCTTCAGTTCCAAAATCTGCTTCTTCTGCTTCTGCTTCTCTTTCCCCAATTTTCCTTTATTTTATGAAAAATAAAATAAAATATTCTTAATGGGCTTGCTTAGCTAACACCCCCCCTTCTGCTACTCACCACTCTAGCCCAAACCAATATTTCATCATCTTCCACATAATTCCCAAAAATTATTAATTCTTATAATTTAATTAAAGAAAATAATTAAATTAATAACAAGAATTAACGGGGTGTTACACTTTAGGGATTCGAGCAATGCGAATGGTGCAATGCTCAAGATAGACAATGTCTTGCTTATCCCTCGTGCGGGAGCCCCAAGCAATTTCAAAGACTTGCAAACATTAACATCATGACCAGGTGCCCCAGAATAGAACTCACACCTAGTATCATCGTCATCTAGCAGAGAATTTATGGAAATCCATACAATACGGAGCTTAACCAGTTGCAAATAAAGCAAGCATGGAAGCAAATGGGCATAAGACAAGTCTTCAAAAAGAACCCCAACTGAGCTTTCTTCTCGGAAAAAATCCCCACAAAGTTGTTCCATGACTAATCTCTGAACAAACAAAAAGAACAAGTCGAGTCTGTGAGTCTGGTGAGAGTATCAAGTCTGAATAAGAATTCCTCAACCCTGAACACCTGTTATGCATGAAATGTATGAGATGCATGATATGCGTGCAATGCCATGTTCAATCAATTTCCAAGGAATCCTCGTGTTTTGATTTTTTTAGCAAGCGAGAGATGGAAAAGCTCAATACGAGGCTTAAAGATATGATTCCTTGGAAATGGAAGGAACATGTATGCTAGTTATTTTTGGTACATCATTTTTTGGAAAGTAAATATGCAATGATGCAACATGGCGGGAACCACAATACTGGATATATCTGATGATGCCGAGAAATCACACGGCACAAGTTCAAAGGTTCGGCACCAATTCGGAACTCCTCATAGATCACGGGACATAATCAATAGAATCAGAACCATGGTCAACATCACGAAAATGAAACCACTCAAATGAGAACCAAAGTAACCCTCGAACAAGAACCACGGTAACCCACGAACGAGGATAGCGGTAACCCACAAACGAGAACCAAAGTCACCATCAATGTACCTGTTATATGATCATTGATTCCCGCCCCACTCACGGGTAAATCTAGGCCAGGGTAGGTCAAAAAGCCAACAGAGGATCGAATGTAGGCGTTATCATACGATATTGCCTCATTCCACCAAGCTCTGCCCGTGGATACGTGATCAGATCAATCAGGCATACGCCTTCTGTCCGTCACAGCCACTCTAGTCCTAGTTCCTATGGTATCACTCATGACCTGGGTATTGGGTCTTTTACCTCTTGAAACACCCACCCACAGATAGAAATCCAGACAGTCCAGAATATGATGCAAAAAAGTAAAAGCGCAGATAGAATGCAATGCAAACAGGCAAATATGCAAAGCAATAAAACACCCAAAGATAAACACACAAGCGCTAGGATCGACTCGCTAAGTCCGGACCCACAATAGGTCGAGACGTCCCCAGCAGAGTCGCCAGCTGTCGCTACCGCGAAAATTAACAGAGTCGCCACTAACATATTTATCCTGAAAAGGAAGGGAATGCCAGCAAACCACAAAACAAAACAACGGTCTCACGACCAGAGAAAAAGGGTAAGGGAGTCGGTTACGCGAGGGGAAGGTATTAGCACCCCTCGCGCCCATCGTACTCGATGGTATCCACGCCTGTGTCTAAACCTATGGGTGTGTAAACAAACTGCGCTAATCTGGACTAAATGAATGCAAAATGTAGGGAAAAGAAAGGATTGTGCTCGCACGGGCCCTACCCCGCTGCCTACGTATCTGTTTTGCAGAATCAGAGCTACCGTAGCTCGGCTAACTAATTTTTGTTTGTTTTGTGTTTTTTAGGTGAACGAGTTACATTCGCACTCCGCTGCTCGACCTTTGGAGACTTATGCTTAGGAAATGGAGCGAAAATAACAAGTTCTTAAGAAAAGAAAATCAAAGAGTGTGGTTTGTGTTTTAAAGAATGCATGAGGAAGACCTAAGCTAAGGGGGGAAAGCTTGCTACCTAATGTTATCATACAAAGGGTACAAGTCTAAACTAGCCTACCGACCTACAGGGAAAAAGGGAAAGCACACAATGAACACACAAACGAGCATCCACTCGTAAAGCAAACAAACCAACGGCACTGACCGAATGGTAGAAAAGCGGTCCCGCCATAGCCAAGGGGAGCAGCTCAACCCAAGTCAACCAAGCATCAGACCTCGCGAAAATGATCGGGCCATAGACAAGAGGGCGGACCCCTCTCAGCAACCAAGCCGTCACGGATCGTAAAGAAAAACGGTGCGTGCGTACACCGAGCATCAACATCGAGCGACGCGAGCTATAAGAAAGGCGGGGGTCCGGCTACATGAACCCTTTTCCTGACATACTCGATAACAAGATCTTGTGCAGGTTCAGAAGCGAGCAACGCGAAGCGTGCGCATACTGAACAGACTCGATGAGACTAGGCGGGGGTTGATTGCTAACCCTTTCCGCGTGCCTTCCATGAGGACTTAATGGAGTGCCATATATGACTTATTACACCGTGACTCCCTGCCGCAAAGCACAAATATAAACACACCAACAAAAACAGAGCCTCTTTCGAGGGCTTGGCCAGATGCATGTCTAGGTCCTACTTCTCATGTTATAGGATGATGCGGAAAGCGGTAAAAGGGACAAAGAGACAATACTGAACGGATAGCAAATCCGCAATGAGCTAGCAAGCGTAAGCAAAGAAGTCCGGAATACTTCGCGTAAGCCATCATCAAGCAAAGCGAGTCAGAAAGCGTCGTCGTGAAAATAGATCACAAGCGACATGTGGCACGCGTCAAGCATAACCACACGAACAACCTACAAGAGAACAGAAGCCAGACAATGCAGGAATATACATCTCAATGAATGAGAGATCAGATGAATCCCTTCGGGAAGAAGTTCGTATCCCACAAATAAAGTGGAACACGACTCAAGTCAACCGCACTGGAAGCGAATTCGTGTCCCACAAGTAAAGTGGAACACAAAGTAAGTCAAATCGCAATCGAAGACTCTCTCGAAGTACCTCGCACATCTCAACAACCAAATTAGTAATAACAAGGAAGCATGCACCGACCATAGAAAATAAGAGAAATTAAATTCTAAGTAAATTCTAAGTAAATTCTAAAAGAAAATCTAGCAAGATTAAATAGTTTTTTTATGGCATTTCCTCTAAGAATTAGAACTAACTATGTAACAAAACAATTAAATTCTAACAAGCAAAATGTATCACATGTTTTTGATTATTATCGATTTTATCATGCAAAAACTAACAACGGAAAATTCGATTTTTTAATGTTTTTATTACATGAAAGAAATAGGGAACAAGACTAGTTAAAACAACTAATTCTAATGAGAAATAAAATGAAGCAGAGGGGTTTAAGTGTGAAAATCATGGTGTAGATAGGGAAAAGGGCGCAGGGCCCAGGGGTTAAGCCCAAACAGATGGTTTTTGTTCAGTTTTTCTCTTCAGCCCAAAAAAATAATTGTGTCGCTGGACTCTAAGTGGAGGTGCGATACATAGTTTCACGTGAGGCCCATGGAATATGATCCAACAACAGTTATTCAGATTTTTTCCATCAGATTTTATTAATTAATATCTCTCAATCAACATTAAAATCTAACTAAATTTACTAATCACCAAATTAAACTCAGATTAATCAAATTAAACAATAGAAAGAGGATTAGGTTTTGTGTTTACACGTGAAGCATCAGTTCTTCTTCCTCTCTTCACTCATGGCTGCAGACGGCGTCGGAGGAGCTCCTTCGATCTCCGGTGAAGATCCTCTCGCGCCACCACGAATGCCGCCAAGACCTCACCATCCTCGCCTCACTCTCTCATTCATCTCTCTCGACCTCTGCCGTGAACAATCGAAACAAATTCGCACCGCCTCTCGTCTCCATCTTCCTCATCGCTCTCACTCCGTCCGGATTCTCTCTCTCGATCTCATCTCAACCGATTATCTCAGTTCTCAACCTCTCATCTCTGTCAATAAGCAAACACGCACGAGCACGTATCAGAGAAGATAATGGATTGCATTTATCTACCGGAATCGGTCCGGCGCGCCTTCAATGGTGTCATTTGCGTGAAACCTAGCGGTAAGCTCTCGTTGTTCATGCTCCTTTAACCGCTCTCACGTCTTCTTCTTCTTGTTTCTTGATTCAATTTATGCTCGTGATCGGTGTGGACTTTGTTGCAGGTGAAGGCGAATCGAAGTGTTTGTCCGAGATTGATAGTGGATGCGAAGTTGAAGATTGGTGAACGGAGTTCTTGTTTATAGAGTTCGTGATTGAAGCTTGAAGACTCGATGATTGTTGTTGAAGGTTGCTAATGATTTGGTGATGATTGAAGATCGATTCAAAGAGAGTTGATTGAAGGTTGGTTTTCTGCGCTTTTCTGGTTTTCTGTTATGGTTCTCTATGATTGGAGATAGACACTATGCGTGAAGCTTGTTGAAGATTTTTTTCTCTTTTTTTGTTTTGTAGATTCAGAATTTGAAGGTGATTGATGAAGATTATGGTGGTGAAGGTTTCATAGAAATTCAGCAAGGGAAGAGATGAAGATTGAAAGGGTTCGAGAGAGAAGATCCAGAAAGAAAGTTTGTTACGTCTATCTGGTCCATTTCAATTCTGTTATCGTTCCTCTCTTTTTTTCGATTTTTCTCCTTTGTGAATTCTGTCCCATTTTGTTGTTATGCTCAGCCTGTTATTGAATTTTCTCCCCCTGATTACTTGTGTGCAGGTTCGGTTTAAAGAAGTACATGGGATGGCTTGGAGACTTCTTGAAAAATGGGCCTATGCAAGTCACTCGTTTTTTCCTTATAATATTTCTTGTAATAAATCTGTAATGTTTCTGACGTAATACTCCTGGACTTGTAGTAATGAATGGACAGTTGAATGAGAACTTGCAACTTTGGATGAATAATAGTGTATATTTTTGTATTAGACTTGAAATATCAATGAACAAGATTTTCTTTCCAAATGGATTTTGAATGAGTATTTTCCTCCAAGGCTTTCAATTTCGTCTTCTTTTGAGGAATGACTTTGATTTTGAGTTTTTTTTTAAAACGATGCACATTTGTTGAATCGGGATTGAATGGAATTTTGGTCTTGTAAAACTATACCATCGAATGAACATGAGCCTTTGGATCTTGATGGTCTTTGAATCACACTCATGGATCTTAACTTGATTTGAATCCTTGAGGAACAAACGTCTTGAAAAAAATATGAATAATAGAATCAATTAGATGATCAAATCAAATTCATCCTCACATCACTGGGACCTTAATTCCTTAATTCAAACCAAATTTGCACGATAAGCCACCAATAAATTGAAAGTACGATGGCGCCTTGAACACAATACTCTTCTTAAGCTCATAATCTTGCACCATGACTCACTCTTTTGCAATCCACCTCACAGACCCTTGACTTAATGACCTCGAAACAACGGAAGCTCTTTAATTTTTCTTGGTATTTGAGAGACGAAATAAACGTCCTTGATAACTTAAAGCATAGAGAAAGAGGGCAAATTTTGGGGTGCAACAGTAAGCTTCTGGAAGACCAATTATCTGTTGAAGAACTAATCAATGCTTGTTGACAGGAGAGCCAATATTCCTTAACTAGCTAGGGAGCATCTTAAGACGCTGACAGTAAGAAGACACCTTGTAAAATTCCTGCATGCGAGTGTTAGAAAACACTTGCTTGAGAGTGACAACGCGAGCATTATGACTATGCTAAAAAACGCCAGCTAAACGATTCCTGACTTCCATAACAGTGGAGTCTGGTTCTAGGATGGTGGTCAATAGGTCAATGAAGATTGTGGAATATATCTATTGAAGAACGGTAGATTCAAGAATAGTCCAGTGTTCATACTCGGTAGTAGAGGAATCTACTAGTGGTTTCTTATCCGTATAGGGAACAATATGATGTAGAACCCGACGAGAGTAGATTTATTTTAGAGAAAGGGACTGGTTAAGGTTGATACCATGTAAAATAATGGGATGCTTGCCTTTCTCATTCACGTCAATAGAATATATATATATATATATATATATATATATATATATATATATATATATATATATATATATATATATATATATATATATATATATATATATATATATATATATATATATATATATATATATATATATATATATATATTAATGTGTATCGTTTGGTCAACAATCTAATTATGAAAAAAAAATAATTATTGAAATCTAATGATGATAAATGACTACAAAATATTTTATTCTATTAGTGAAAAACATAATAAGAAAGGACAAAATCTCAACTTTACAAATAAAAGACTAAAATTTAAATTTGGAGGGTCTTGCAATTTTATGGATTAATAGTAACGAAGTAATCATTTATTCATTATTTGTAGGGGTGACAATGGATAGGGTTTGGGTAGAATAATATAGTACCCGTCTCCATATATGCGGTATGAAAAAATCTCCGTACCCGAGCCCAAACCCTTGTGGGCACCAATGTTCATACCCGTACCCATATCTTATAGGTACCTCAATACCCATACCCGTACTCGTTTACCCGCATTTGTAGTAAAATTAATTACAAAATATCATATAATTATAAGTTTTTCTAACAATATTAAATAAAATTATGGATATTATTATTGAGTTAAAAAATAAATAAATTCATTTATTAAAATATGTAATAGTTTAATAGCGATATATTTTTTAAAAATTGATAAATATGCATTTTTATATAATAATATAAATGACATTATACAAATATGTAGTGCGAGTATGGAGCGAGGTGAGTAGTAAGGTACCTATGCCCTCACCCATACTCGCTTATTTTAATGGATAATTACCTGTACCCGCAGCCGTACCAATTTTGCGGGTTTTAACCCTACTCGTTGTGGACATTTTTTGCGGGTACCCATAAGGAATGGGCCAAACTGTCATCCCTAATTATTTGTTTGAAAAAAGAAAATAATATATTTAATGATGATCATATGATAGAACCTATAAAATGAAGATAATAAGAACCCTTTGTTCTCCTTTTTCGTTAATACAATTTCTCTTGCTTACTAAAAAAAAAATTGAAATAGAAAACCCTGGTCCGACTTATGTGCCTATAGCATAGTATTTCACATGGAGTATGCATGGACACACTAAATAATCTTTTTGGTATTGAAATATGCGCAGTACTATACATATAAAGGTTACAATATCTAATAGCATAACAATAATAGGCATTAAGTTAAACATTTTCTGGTATAAATAGCTTTAAATACTTCTGCCTATTCTGCTACCTTAAAATTTTTCTGCGCAGATACAAATGGTGATGCCTCCTTCACCCAAACTTTTTAGTGACCTTTTTTGATTTTAGCTTCTTCAAATATTTGATTGGCATCGACAATTCAGCATCATCGTAAATCCTGCAGCATGCAGGACAACGCCACTCTTTGCCTGGAGCAAGCTTCAAGTGAAACAAAATATCAGCATGCATGTTTAAGTAAATAAATAGTAAAATATATTGCTAAAGATACTGGATTTGTTACAAACTTGCAATGATGGTTGGATGGGTGGCCCCGGGTAGCGCCGTGGTTTGCGGTTTCTAATGCTGCGCTTCCGACGGGGGATGATTGCAGCTACTTGAAATTCAGCATGCTGTGATATTTTGAAATCAAATCACAGTAATGAAGAATGAAATAAGATTGTGACAAAATTTACAATATCTTAAAACTCAGTTCTTAGCTTAGGTACAATATGTGATTTTTAAAAACTCATTGTGTGTACCTGCACCCCTTTTCAATTGCATGTGATCATCCTGTGCATATAACCTATTGCAAGCTTTTGATAGAAAATTGTATTGACATGATAGCAAACTTAAATCGCAGATAGCTATAAAGTAGAATAATTCAACCAGAATGATTCATGACAATGCCACAGAAAGTATTTACTGCAGAATTTGGAAAAGTAAAAGTAATCTTACGCTATCATCTCCGATTTCAAATGAGCCATCAGTTTTAGGCATAGAAGCTGGTTCTGCAGGTGGGGGAGCGTTTAGATCCAAATCTCGTACTACTCTTCCAGAACCAGTTGTATTTCTTCTTCTTCTAACGTACACATGACGGAAGTCTCTTGTGTTCATTTGATTATCCCTAGATGAACTCATCCTGAAATATGTTGATGCATGGAAATAAAAATTACATAACTGAATAAACAACTATACAACTTGTTACATAGTAATAATAATCCATTATAAATCTTGCAATCCATCAAAATAAAGAATCTAGTTGATAGATCATTTTATTTATTGGCAATGGAGAAGCCTATCAACTATTGAATTGTTCTTAATTGCCAATAAAAATGGAAATAAGTATAATGATATGACTATGAAAATTATGATAAACAACCAACTGACAACTAAGCTGATGAGAATTAACTACAAAATGAAAAGAAATCTACGATTATAATCTAATGAGTTTGAACAAAAGAAATTGGAAATATCACCGAAAGATGAAAAGCAATTAGGAAGACCACAGAATAGCGATGACTTATGATAGAATTAAGACAAACACATGAAACCAGACAACTTGGCAAGTCGAGTAGATTGTAAAATGAGATCATTCACAGGCCATGCATAAGCAATTGAGATTTTATTACATAATATTTTTGACCAGAAGAACTTAAAATAGCATATGTCCATAAATCACTATGTAAAGTATCAAATGGAATCAAATTTGTAGTTTGAGAATTAGAAAATGACTTAGAATTAAAAGGTTCATAACATATTATTTTTGCAAAGGGAATTTAAAACAGACACGCCAGGATGACCATGACAGCTGTGCTAAAGATTGGACGTAAGACCGACAAAACTGGAGGGAGTGATGACATGATATAAATTGTCATGAATGTCACATCTCATGTGAGAGATCCCTGTGTGAAAAATTAGATATAGTAAAACCAAAAGGGGCAAAGGAAAAAGAGACATTGTTGTTAGCGGCGAAGGGGTTAGTGATAGGTGGTTATTTATGAGTGTCTGGTGACGTGAATTGAAATTCTATGGCCACTGTCACTAATAATTTTCTATTTGAATCACTTAAAGGAAAATAAGGCGAGAGATTACCTTGTGATGTTGTTGTGTGATATGTTGCACCAATATCCATGTACCAATGATTGTCAGGAGCGTGTAAAGACAATGTGCATAACAACCTCAATGTCTGTCAGTGTTTGAGATGATGTAGCAATTGCATATGCCTGAGGATGCTGTCCTAAAATGTCTGTCTACTTAAGAGAACCTGCAGGACATGCCTTATGAGAGGTGGGATTCAGGCGCAAAGGCATAGTCCATGGTGGCGGAGTCCAACTCCATGATTGCAAGGTTGAGTACTGCTGGTGCTGTTACCAAGGAGGAGAGGACTATGGTGGAGGGGAGTTGTGAGTTTAAGGCTGAAGACCATGACGGTTACCACGCCCCCCCGTCTAGACCCTGGTTTGCAAGAGACTGAGCGCACTTGCTTGGGCAATAGTTTCCATGCTGATGAGTCTTCAGAAGGTTATTGCAGAGTGATGTGTATGGTAAAATGAGAACTAGTGCTAGTTATTTTAGCCATACCAGCTTCTTCCAAAGTGAGCATAGAGCGAGCTTGATAGAAGGCAGTAAGAGGATTACAATAGCGAATCAAGGTAACAACACTACGATAAGCTTTTGGAAGACCAGATACCAGTTGAAAAACCCAACGATGGTTATTGATAGGAGACCAACATTCCTTATTTAGTTAGAGAACATCTTAAGACGCTTACAGTAAGTAGACACATTGGGAAAATCTTCCATGTGATTCTAGGCTTCCATAGTAGTGGTGTCTGGTTCCAAGATGGTGGTCAGCAGGTCAGTGGAGATTGTGGAATATATCCATTAAAGAACGATAGAGTTGAGAGTATTCCACTAGTCATACTCAACAGTAGAGGCATCTGCTAGTGGTTTCTTATCCGTAAAGGAACAAATGATATAAAACCCGATGAGAGCGGGCATGGATATGAAAGAGCTCGGCCCATGTGCCATATTGTTGATATTTTTCCATTTCAAGTACAATAGGAATGTGGTTCTTGATGTCTGAAATAGAGAGAGGGATGAAACTCCATTTTTGTGATTGTCGATGAGGGAGAAGAGGTTGTCTCCTTGGTGGTATCACGACTGTCAGAAGAGATGGTTTATGTTGTTGGTGTCGTTATCACTCTGATCAGACTCAGACATCTCGTGTGGGAGAGAGAGACACAGATTGAGGATGCAAGATCGGTGGTGGGTTGGTGGCGCGTGAGAGAAAGATCGTGCACATCCTAGTGCAGCGGCGCTGGAAGGAAGTCATGACGTCCATTCTGGAGGAAGTATGCGCAGTACTAAAATATGCCTTTTTCAAATAAGACACGCACACATTCATAGTATTTCAGAGGAAGTATGCATGGACACACTAAATAAACTTGTTGGTATTAAAATATGCGCTACTATACATATAAAGGTTACAATATCTAATAGCATAACAATAGGCATTAAGTTACACATCTTCTGGTATAAATAGCTTTAAGTACTTCTGCCATAATCTGCTACGTTAAAATCTTTCTGCACAGATATAAATGGTGATGCCTCTTTCACCCAAACTTTTTAGTGACCTTTTTTTATTTGAAGTTCATCCAATATTTGATTGGCATTGATAGTTCATCATCATCAATCCTGCAGCATGCAGGACAGCACCACTCCTTTTCAGGAGCAAGCTTCAAGTGAAACAATATATCAGCATGCATGGTTAAGTAAAGAAATAGTAAAATATACTGCTAAAGATACTGGATTGGTTACAAACCTGCAATGATGGTTGGATGGGTGGCCCCGGGTAGCGCCGTGGTTTGCGGTTTACGGTGCTGCGCTTCCGGCTGGGGATGGTTGCTGCTACTGGGAAGAGAATAGAAGCAGGAGAGAGAGGCTGTGATATTTTGAAATTAGAGCATGGTTATGCAAAATGAAATAAGATTTTTCAGTAAGATCAACTTCATTCTGAAACAATTATCCGAAACTATAAACTAGAATAATTCAACCAGAATGATTCTCGTTAATTTTTTACAGAGAAATAATGTAAGCATGTGTTAAGGTGAGATGAATTCATTTTAAATTGATCAATTCTCCATCATTATATAGGATCACCCTCACATATAAAGTTTATTTGGAAGAAATTTTGTTTCAAAGACTCAGATTAGTTAAATCATTTTCATTCATAAACACTACTTCACGAGACTAGATAACATGTTCCCACAACATATCAAAATTTAAACATATCTAACACCTTTGGACAATTTATTTAAAACAATTGTTAATATTATTGTCATACATACCGCGGCAGCTGATGATATCTCGTGATGCTCAGCTGAAGGTGGTGGCGGATAGTGCCGTGGTTTGCGTTTGATGGTGGTGCGCTTTTGGCGTGGGATGATTGCTTCTCTTTCGAAAAGATTGAGAGCAGGAGAAACAGGCTGTGATATTTTGAAATCAGATCACAGTAATGAAGAATGAAATAAGATTGTGACAAAATTTACAATATCTTAAAACTCAGTTCTTAGGTACAATATGTGATTTTTAAAAACTCATAGGTGTAGCTGCACCCCTTTTCAATTGCATGTGATCATCCTGTGCATATAACCTATTGCATGCTTTTGATAAAAAATTGTATTGACATGATAGCAAACTTAAATAGCAGATAGCTATAAACTAGAATAATTCAACCAGAATGATTCATGACAATGCCACAGAAAGTATTTACTGCAGAAACAGGAAAAGTAAAACTAAACTTACGCTATCATCTCCGATTTCAAATGAGCCATCAGTTTTAGGCATAGAAGCTGGTTCTGCAGGTGGGGGAGCGTTTAGATCCAAATCGCGTACTATTCTTCCAGAACC
The DNA here is from genome assembly GCF_029867415.1 of Vicia villosa. Lineage (NCBI taxonomy): Eukaryota > Viridiplantae > Streptophyta > Magnoliopsida > Fabales > Fabaceae > Vicia > Vicia villosa. The sequence continues at coordinate 26,172,896 of NC_081183.1, read as the reverse complement.
AGTTGTAATTCTTCTTCTTCTTCTAACGTACACATGACGGAAGTCTCTTGTGTTCATTGGCTTATCCTTAGATGAACTCATCCTGAAATATTCTCAATAAAAGTTACATTAATGAATAAGTAATTACTATAGAACTAGTTACATAGTAATCATCCATTATAAATCTTGCACTCCATCAAATTATAGAATCTAGTAGATAGATCATTTTATTTATTGGCAATAGAGAAGCCTATCAACTATTAAACTGTTCTTAATTGCTAATAAAAAATGGAAATAAGTAATATGATAGCATTATGAAAGTTATGACAAACAACCAACTTACAACTAAGCATATGAGAATTAACTACAAAATGAAAAGAAATTCATGATTATACTCAAATGAGTTTGAACAAAAGAAATTGGAAAGATCATAGGAAGCCTAAAAGCAATTAGTAAGACCACAAATAGATTGTAAAATGACATCAATCAAAGGACATGAATAAGCAATTGGGATTATATTTTTTTATCAAGTAAATCTATGACACGTTAAAACACATATTTTCAAGATCATTATTCCACTGGACATGTTATTTAAGCTGTTAGTTCCTTCATTGGTCAGTGACTCAGTGTAGCCTCCCCTCAACATCTGTGACTATCCTCTAAATAACACTAATACAGCTCAGAGGTTGTTAGGTTTCCCCTTAAAACTGCCCTAACCCTAATTCAGCTTACAGGTTGTCAAATTGTCGACACTCAAACATTCACTTTGACTGTTAGTCTTTTGCTCTTTACTTCCCTATAATAACCCATCAAAATTCACTCAAAAAACAGCATCAATGTAATGGGGAAAAAATTGAGGAAAAAAAAACTGTTATTAATGATCAGCCACCACACATCAACATTTCTTAATTTCTAGAAAATCAATCAGCAGTGAAACTCCAATCTGTCAAATTCATGATTGCAAACAACTATAAAGAAGCTAAAATGAAAATTTAAACCACAACGGATTAAAAAGGGCATGCAGAGATATATAATAATTGATAAGCAGAAACAATTGAATGTAGTAAAATTGAAGTACACTGAATATACCTGATTACTGCAGACGAGTGCAAGGAACAAGGTTGAGAAATTGAAGCGGAGCTGTATCGGAGATAAGAAGAGAGTATTACCTGAGGAATAGTATATGGTAGTATATATATTGACAATGACTACGTCATACTCAAGTCTGTCATTTTTTGTTGTTTTCCTATAAAGGAATAAAACAAGGAAAAATTGCACCATGAGTTGTGTCATTTGCGTTTTCTCTTATCTCCGTTTCGAGAAGCTTCATATGCCTAAGCCAATGCGGATTGAGAATAGATTTGTGTGTAGTGTAGGATAGATACCTTATTGCTCACGTTTGAATGGATATCTCTTTATGAGTTTTAGTTTTCTCACGGTTTTTATGGAAGTGGGGGGAAAGCATAATAATTGCAATTACCTTTAAATATAATGTTACATTAGATAATAATTTCAAATCTATCCCTCAAATGTATGTTAAATATCTTGCAAGAAAATAATGCTTTTAATCTTTTTTTTTTTGGTTACATAATGCTTTTAATCTTTGATATCTACTTATGGCTTGATTTTGTTCGACCATAAATGACATCATTTAAAGTGTTTGAGTGACGAAGATAGTTTGTGGTTGGAAAGACATTTCACGGAGGAGGAGGTAAAGCTAGCGGTGTGGGATTGTGATGATAACAAAAGCCCCGGACCGGATGGTTATTCACTTGAATTCTTTCAACAATTTTGGGAGTTGGTGAAGGAGGATGTTATAAACTTTGTGAAGGATTTCCATAGTAAGGCTAAGCTTACGAAAGGGTGCACTTCGTCTTTTATTGCTCTTATTCCTAAAGTCAATAATCCCTCTTACTTAACCGAAGTTAGACCGATTTGTCTTGTGGGGTGTTTGTATAAGATTTTGGCCAAACTTTTAGCGGGAAGATTGCGTAGTGTGATAGGGAAGTTGGTTTCGGACAACCAAACGGCTTTTGTCCCAGGAAGATTTATAGCGGATGGAGTTTTAGTTGTCAATGAGGTTTTGGATTTAGCTAAAAGAGAAAAGAGGAGTTGTGTGGTCTTAAAGGTGGATTTCGAAAAGGCATATGATCGTGTTAGTTGGTATTTTTTGAGGTATGTCTTAACGAAAATGGGTTTCGGTATTAGTTGGATAAGATGGATGGATGCTAGTATTTTCACTAGTTCCATGTCCGTTCTTATTAATGGCAGTGCGACTAAGGACTTTGTTATGGAGAAAGGTCTCCGACAAGGAGACCCTTTGTCCCCGTTTCTTTTTGTGTTGGCAACGGAAGTATTAACGGCCTTAATGAGAAAGGCTATTGAAGTCGGGGATTTCCGTGGTTTCAAGATAAATGAAGTTGAAGAAGTGAGTATGCTTCAATTCGCGGATGATACCTTATTATTGGCGGAGGGAGACACCGCTAATTTGTGGAGTATGAAAACAATTCTTAGGGGCTTTGAGTTGATGTCGGGCTTGATGGTGAATTTCAACAAAACCAACATATTCGGTATCAATGTTGCCGATTGGTATCTTGAAGCGGCCTCTTCTTTTCTTTCTTGCAAAGTTGGAACGCTCCCGTTCAAGTTTCTCGGTATTAGAGTGGGCGAAAGTCCGAGGAGGTTATCTATGTGGAAGGATTTGCTTGTGTATTTGAAGAGGAGATTAGCCGTTTGGAAAGGTATTCATCTTAACATAGCGGGCCGTGTGTGTTTGATTAATTCCGTGCTCAACGTGATTCCTATCTATTCTCTCTCTTTTTACAAAGCACCTTCAAAGATCCTAAAAGAAATTCAAGCCATTCAAAGTAAATTCTTGTGGAATGGGAATGAATTTAAAAGGCCTATTCATTGGGTTAGTTGGGATACCGTGTGCAAAACACAAGATGAAGGAGGTCTAGGGGTTAAGAGTGCGGAAGTTATGAATGTCGCTTTGTTAAGTAAGTGGAAGTGGAGAATTCTCGTGGAGGACGATGCGGTTTGGAGTGTCCTTCTTAGATCTCGTTACGGGAATGTCAAAAAGAAGATCCTTATTGGTGATTCTTCGGTGGTGGAGAAAAACAATTCAATATGGTGGAGAGACATTCTTTTATCCGATAATTACGTCCTTTTGCTTAATGATAATTTTTTTGGGGCTGTTTCTTGTGATCTCGGGAATGGTTTTGACATCCCGTTTTGGTACAGTAATTGGGCCGGTGGGCAGCAGTTATCTCATGCATTCCCGGAACTGTTTGTTTTGTCCAAGGACGACAAGTTATCGGTAGAGGAGGCTGGTTTTTATGATGCTGAAGGCTGGCAGTGGAGTGCAGCCGCTATTCTTCGAGGCAGCAGCGCCGGGACAGCAGCAACGCAGCTGCACAGTAGCGACACGATTGATTTTTTATGGGGTGATCTTGTGGATAGCATAAGGCATACAATTCCTAGAGAGAATGCAAAAGATGTTTTTTCGTGGAACGCTACGTTGGAAGGTGCTTTCACCGTTAAATCTTGTTATAACTTGTTCAAAGCAAAGTTATCCGGGCCCCCTATTAGCTCTTTCATAGTCAAATCTGTGAAGCATCTTTGGAAGGTAAAAACGCCTCCTAAAGTTCTGTTTTTTGGATGAAGGATTATTCATAATAGATTAGCTACCAAGGATCAATTGATTAAGCGGGGAATTTTGATGGATGGTGTTGATTCAGATTGTGTTTTTTGTTCTACTGAGTCGGAAAGTCTTTCACATTTGCTTGGGGGATGTTTAGTGGTGGAGGCTATTTGGAGAAAAGTATACGAGTGGATAGGTCCCGTGGATGATTTAACTTTGAATGAGTTCAAAGGGTTTCTCTTTGAGTTTGAGAAGGTGAAGAATTTAGCCAAGAGATCCTTAGTTACGGTGATTTGGTTAGCATTGGCGTGGAGTATTTGGAATAGGCGTAATGGTATCATTTTCAAGAATGATTCGTTTAGCTTCACCGAATGTATGACGGAGGTTGTTTTTATTTCTTGGAAATGGCTTTATTCTAGAGTTAAGTTAGCTTCTTTTTGTAATTTTCACGTGTGGAATATACTACCGCTCACTTGTTTTGAGTTGTAGTTTCTTCCGCCTTGTAAACGGTTGGGGTATCCCTTATACTCCGGGTTAATATAAATTGCTTATTAAAAAAATTAAATTTAATATATTAATGCTAGGATAAATGGTTTTTACATTTGTTAGGATTTGATGGTTAAGTTTATGAAAAAATGAAAATGATTTTAGGAGGTGCTACAAATGATGTTGAAATGTTAATATGAGAATGCGCCTTTGAGATTTAGTATATTATAAATAGATAGATATACTTATCCATCTTATGTGTCTTTATGAGAGGAAGACACTCACCTAATAGCTAAAGGATAAAGATAAAAAAAATTGTCTAACTTATGTGTCTATATGGCAGAACCAAAAATAATGAGAAATAAGACATGGATCGAATTGCTTAGTATTTCAAAGAGAGCATACATTGCCACACTAAATAATTAAACCTTTTGATTCATATATATGCGCTGTACACTATACATACAAAATTTAGAATATCTGATAGCATATTTTGTCAACAAAAGACAAAATCCAAAGGCCGGTAGGGAATAACAATAGGCACTAAGCGAAATATTTGATCGGCATTGATAGTTCATCATCATCAATCCTGCAGCATGCAGGACAGCACCACTCCTTTTCAGGAGCAAGCTTCAAGTGAAACAATATATCAGCATGCTTACCTTAAGGTTAAGTAAAAAAATAATAAAATATATTGCTAAAGATATTGGATTGGTTACAAACTTGCAATGATGGTTGGATGGGTGGCCCCAGGTAGCACCGTGGTTTGCGGTTTATAGTGCTGCGCTTCCGGCGGGGGAAAATGGCTGCTACTTGGAAGAGAATGGGAGCAGGAGAACGAGGCTGTGATATTTTGAAATTAGAGCATAGTTATGCATATTGCAGAATGAATAAGATTTTTCAGCAAGATCAAATTTATTCACGAAACGCTTAACTAGTTAGAGATATTATGAAACAATTATGCGAAATTATAAACTAGAATGATTCATGTTAATTTGTAGCAGACAAATAATGAATACCACAAATAATGTAAGCATGTGTTAAGGTGAGATGAATTCATTTTAATAAATATAAATATACCTACTATATATAACTTTTGATATATTTAAAATAATTGTTAATATTATTATCATACATACCGCGGCAACTGATGATGACTTGTGATGGTCAGCAGAAGGTGGTGGCGGGTAATGCCGTGGTTTGCGTTTGATGGTGCTGCGCTTTCGGCGTGGGATGACTGCTTCTCTTTCAAAGAGATTGGAAGCAGGAGAAACATGCTGTGATATTTTGAAATCAGATCACAGTAATGAAGAATGAAATAAGATTGTGACGGAATTTACAATATCTAAAAACTCAGTTCTTAGGTACAATATGTGATTTTTAAAAAACTCATTGGGTGCAGTTGCACCCCTTTTCAGTTGCATGTGATCTTCCTGTGCATATAAGTTATAGCAAGGTTATGATAAAAAAATTAATATATTGACATGATATCAAAATTAATTCAACCAGAATGATTCATGTCAATTTGTTGCAGAAAAATAATGAATGCCACAGAAAGTATTTACTGCAGAATCTGGAAAAGTAAAACTAAACTTACGCAATCATCTCGAATTTCAAATGAGCCATCAGTTTTGGGCATAGAAGGTTCTGAAGGCGGGGGAAAGTTTAGATCCAAATCTCTTACTACTCTTCCAGAACCACCAGTTATATTTCTTCTTCTTCTTACGTAAACATGACGGAAGTCTCTTGTGTTCATTGGCTTATCCCCACATGAGCTCATCCTGAAATATTACATTAATGAATAAATAATTATAGAACTAGTTACATAGTAATCATCCATTCTAAATCTTGCACTCCATCAAATGATAGATTCTATATTGGCAATAAATAAAATGATCTATCTACTAGATTCTATATTGATTTTAAAATGGGATCTCAATCAAAGGCCATGCATGTAAAACTACTAAAACACATATTTTCAGCATTATTCCACTTGTGAATGAATTAGCATCTCAACATCTCAGCATAAGACACTTATGAATTAGCTTCGCCAAGCCAGATTGAGGTGGCTAATTATTTGACAAACGTGGTGGCCATTGGACAAGTGATTTAAGCTATTACTCCCTTCATTGGTCAGTGACTCAGCGTAGCCTCCCCTTCAACTTCTGTGACTGTATCCTCTAAACAACACTAATATAGCCTCACCTTCAACCACTTACTATTAGCCCATCTTCTAAAGATAAGAACATCAGAGACTAAGGTAGCCATTACTCAAACCTTTCACCTCTAATAGCTTCAGCCTTCATGCTTCCAATAAGAGAAAAGAGGTTGAACCACTAAGGCAGGTTTCCAACTTCCAAGTATAGCTTAGAGGTTGATAGGTTTCCCCTTAAAACTGCCCTAACCCTAATTTGCAGGACGGGTTGTCAAATTGTAGATACTCAAACATTCACTTTGATTAGATGAGAGGCTAGATCCTAATAACCCATCAAAATTCACTCAAAAAACAGCGTCAATGTAAATGGAAAGATCATGAAACTAGATAATAACTTAAGATCAAATACAATTTAGAAGATATCAAAATTTAACAAAATCCTTTTCAAACAAACAGAAAACACCTCTGATTCCAACTTCAAAATCATCTTCAATGTAACCAAAAATCATCATACTAGATTATAACATTCAATACACCTACTAACAAACCATGATTTACAATATTCCCTACTCCAAGTAGCTGAAAAAATTGATAAAAAAACTGTTACTGATGATCCAGCACCACATATAAACTCCAATTTGAAGATACCTAAATACTTCTGCAGATGAGTGAATTGAACGAGGTTGAGAAAGTGAAGCGGAGCTGTATCTGAGATGAGAAGCTGAGGAATAGCATATGGCTGATGAGGATATATATTGAGAATGACTACGTCATATTCAAGTCTGGCATTTTTTGTTGTTTTCCTATAAAGGAATAAAACAAGGAAAAATTGCACCATGGGTTGTGTCATTCGCGTTTTCTCTTATCTCCGTTTCGAGAAGCTTCAGATGCCTAAGCCAATACGGTTGAGAATAGATTTGTGTGTAGTGTAAGATAGGTACCTTATTGCTCAAGCTAGAACATATATCTCTTTATGATGTCAGATACTAATTTCAAATTCAGCCATCGAATGAATGTGTTAAGGTGAGACCTATGCAACTCCTTGATAAATTGACATGACACCAATAAGTAGTAAGTAGATGACATGTATACTCAACTTTCAAATTTTAATATGTAAGTTTTTTTTTTTTTTTACTTTAGTTAAATTTTACTATTTCTAAATTTAATTAATTGTATTTTAGGATTCTAATTTTATAAATTTACATTTTAGTCATCTTATTTGTAGAGTATTGAGTTTAACTAAAATTATGATTTTGAAAGATTGTTATGATTATTATTCTTCTTTATATTTTTCTTCTTTCCGTTGAATCCATTCTTTCATTTTCATTGAATTTCAATTTGTTTAGATCTTTCGTTTTTTTTTTTTTGTGTAAGCAAGAATTTCATATTAGGGAGAACTAAGGGTTCTCCAACCTTGATACACAAGAGCAGAACTAGTCCGACAAAAAAAACGATATTACAAACCAATTCCTATTACGACATAAAAGACAGAAAGGGTCTTTGCAAAAATCGTAAAAGTTACAATTGGAATAAGTAATGTCGCCAAAGGAAGACCACCTCCACACCAAAATCTTGATGTTCCAAACCATATTGTTGATGTTCCAATTGTCATTCCTAAAACAATAGTCATTTCTTGTCAACCAAATAATCCAACAAATGGCAAGCCAAAACACCCCCAATTTACCAACTTTAATTCCTTTGATCCGACCGTTAAAATACCATTCCATAAAAGATGGCATACACTCCTCCTCTTTTCGGTTCGGAAAATCCACCCACGCACCAATTTCCCTCCAAACAACCTTGATCACATCACATTTAAAGAAAGAATGCTCTTTTTCTTCCAAATGCGTATTACAAAAAATACAATTTAAACTAGAATTTAGATCTTTCGTTTGATGAATTTTATTTTCGTTGTCAATATCAATTTCACATGGACGTTCACAATTATCATATTTTTCAATTACCTTTATTCTCCTTCAATCATGATTTCTCTCTTTGCATTTTGTGTGAACGACTCTTTCTTCTCATTGACTCACAAATTTCTCAACCCACACATGTGATCTGTAAGTCATCTCACACTTAAAGTTAATTTTTTTTTCATTTTGATTAATTTCAATTCTTTTTTTTATATACTTTTTTATTGAACCGTTCAAATTATTTTGTTCAATTTGAGAATTTAAGGGATTTCATATTTGATATGGTTTATTTTTCTGTGCATAATATCTCTTTTTGAGATAGTACAGAAGTACTGATCTTATCGGGATTAGAAATTCGTGATATGACCGACAGACATGCCATCAACAGAGGAGGGGGTGTACCTGCAGACACTCTGATGCTAAGTAAGTATCGGTCGTAGAGGCTCAAGGTTTAGGGTTAGAAGAGTAAATACCGGAACCTTCTACAGAGGAGGGTATTTATAGTGAGCCCCTAGCGCAGGGTCAATGGTCTCTATTATTGGCTGAAAGTCCAAGCCCACGATAGATGACTTCCAGGATTTCCACGTGCATGTGGGGGTGAGCAGGAGGCGCTCACCATCCTAAGTCAACCGCTCCGTGATCCTCGGATGCGCGGGGGGAGTTGTCCGTTAGGTGAAACTGTGTTGCTTTCTGCACAAGATGTAGGAGGCAGTTGATGACGTGTCCTCGGGTGAGGAGCACGTGGGAAATATGCTCTCCACAGGCTCTAGCGGATTGGGCAAGTATATTGGGCCATCCTCGACGCAAATGTAGATTGGGCTTTGCCCGACGGTGGGCCAGCTCCATGCCCAGTCCAAAACAGGAGTCCCCCAAGTTGTTGCTCCTAGGCATAGGAGTAATGACTTAATGTCAGCTCGTGCATCGAGAAGGATCAGCAGTCATAGTGCAAAGTGAGTTACATTTGAGCCCGTAATGGTGAGCTCGCGTTGTTATAGACGTTGTTCGCCATGGCTGTCTCGTGTTCGCGAGTTCACGAACATATGGATGGTATCTTTTGCCATGATTCTAGTCGACGATTTCACTTGGCTAGGAAAAGTTTCCAGCGTCTACTGATCAACAGTTTCACCTAGCCAATAAAAGTTTCTAGTGTCTACTGGTCGACAGTTTCACTTCGCCATAAAAAGTTTCCAGTGTCACAAGGGTCTGAGTACACAGACGCTCATAATCGGTAAGCCCCACGACATAATTGATTATGACGTTTGATTTGACCCATGTATCATTTCCTTTTTGAGCCAAATCATTTTCTATATAAAAGAGGTCTCTCCTCATTTCAAGACACACCAGAATATAAATTTCTACTATCCTTTTTGTTTTTTACTCTTCTCATCTCCTTTATATTTGGTTTCACTAAAGTTAACTTGTTTCCTTGTGATTAAAAATACTTGTGAGAATTTGGTTAAATTTGTGATCATGCTTAAGTGTTTTTCATCAAGAGTGTGATTATCTTGTTTGATATCTTTGGTTGTTGAGAGTGTCTTGATCAATTCTTTGTTTGATTATTGAGATTGTCTTAATAGAATCTCTGTTTGGTTATTGAGATTGTCCTGGTAAAATATATATTTGGTTCTGGAGATTAGGCGGTAAAATTTCTATTTGGTTTGTGAGCTTAGACGTCAAAAGCTCCATTTGGTTTGGGGGATTAGCATGTGTAAAATATCTCATTTGTTGTAGTAAGGCTTATGGGCATATCCATAAAATCTTAAGAAATTATTTTAGTAGAACTCTCAAGAAGAAATTATTGGGAAGAGGAGTACGCCAAGTGGTAGGCCAAACCTCTATAAATCATGGTGCAATCTCTCTATCCCTATCTCTTTTTATTTTTGTTGATTCATTTTCTTTCCTCTCTAATTTATTCTTTCCATTTTCTGCTACTTTATATCCAGACTAACATAAATTGTTTTCAAAATAAAATGAATTTTTAAAATTAATTATGATTTCACCACTTCATAGATCACCCCCTATTATGATTGGAGTCATTTGTTTAACAAGTGGCATTAGAGCCTTAATCCTGATCAAGATTATATGTCCCAAGAGGAAGGAAATGACTTCAAATGTTTCCCTTAACAAGCCTCTATCATTCAAAGGAGAAAGACATGCTTTATGGAAAGAGAAGATTATAGTGTTCATAGAAGGGATGGATTTTGAAATGTGGAAGGCTGTGAAAAATGGTTCATTTATTCTCACACATGATGATATCGATGTTGTGCATTTTTATCCGTTGATGGGTGTTTTGATGTGTTGTGAGGCCCTTGGAATAGGGTAGTTGCATTAAAAATATTAAAATAAGGTGTTGGAGGTGTGTGAGCAATATCGTAGAGATGAGGGGTGTTGTGAGTAACTAACTAGTGATATTAGTTAGTAATTATTTTTATTTAAATAATTTAGTTGGGACTATTTAGATTTAAAAATAATTATTTATAATTTTATTTATAGTTAAGTAGAATGAAATGTGTAGAAAGAATAAGGGCAAGGTAGTAATCCCAGGAGGATTAGTTGGGGTAAGGAAGGAATACCATATTAGGGGTCTAAGGGTTATATTAGTAAAAAGGAAAAAGAGAACAAGGAGATCATATTATTTTTAGAACTGTCATACCCCAAAATTTGCACGTCTTATTTCATCTTCAAGGGTTCAAGGCTCAATGGTTCACATGATCAAATATCGATTATGTTGACCTAAAAGTCAACTATAGTCAAAATACAGTCAAACTTCAAGATTTTTGGTCAACATCAAGTACGTGAGGTTATAACCATCATTTGATCAAAGGTTGATCATGATCCATTAATAAAAACTCAGAAATGAACAAATGCAAAGGTTCAGATTAGGGTTTTTTATAGGAGAAAGTCAACTCAATTTTGACTGGTCATAACTTTCACATGGAGCATAAAAAATTTCCCAACCAAAGCCTATTTTGAAGGAAATTTGATTCTCTACAACTTTGTGTCTCGCACGCCAAGGCCAGAAATGCATCATTCAAGAGATATGGTCAAAGAGATTATAGGTCCTCCAAAAAGTCAACAAAAACACCTTTTGGGTCAAAGCTCATAACTTGAGTATGGAAGCTCCAAATGAGATGAAACCAAAAGGGTCATTTAGAGGACTCTTTAAGCTTTCTAAAAAGCCCAAGAACACCTCAAAATGATAAAAATTGATCAAGATACAAGTTGCACAAGTTGGGTAAAATTCATGAAGTGTTTGAAATCATAATTGACTATTTGCACACTTTTGAGTATTGGGCCTCTAAAATCAAGTTATCCACGTGATATTAAGTATATTAAGAGCCCATAAACCAATTTCCAATTAGTTGGTGATTTTATTTAGTTTAATTTTGGATTTATTCATTTAAATACAAAATTTATCAAATAAAATCATGATGTAATATTTAAAAAATCATGTGATTAATTCACTTGAATCCAAATTGGTTCTAAATTGGTCATGAACCTATATCACACGTGAGAAATAGATGAAGAGGATAATTGGCCATATTTGGAAATATTTCATGAAAAAAAAAATCAAATCTCTTCCATTATTTTCTCTTGCCAATCAAGCTTAGTAACCCTAAAATACTCCCCATATATAATAAGCACGTTGCAGCCATAAAAGGGGGTTCGGGGGGGTGACCAAAAAAGGGGTTGGAAGAAACCAAAAATCCAAGAAAGAGGTGCAATTGGAGATCTGCCACTACAACGAATTTCAGGCGAAACCAAGGGTTTATTGGCGTTCCTGATGCCCCTAAGGGTTGAATCCAATCACCTCACGAGTCCCTATCGTCCCAGAACCGTTCAACACGCCTTCACCGGAGGTTGGACGCGTAACATGCAAGCATGAGGGCCTGAATCACGCTCTCCCATTATTAGGGCACAAAGGTCCCTCACTCTCGTTTTTGCGGTTGCAGGCATTACCTTCAAAAACTAACCACTCCATTGCATTTGTAGCCATCAAATTAGTATACCTGGGTTCCTTGTTTTGTTGTTCTGGTCGATTTTCGCAGGATTCCCAAAATCTTCTCATCAGAGAAGAAGGAGGAGCCGTCACCGGCGACGGCTTGAATCTTGCAGGGTCGGTGAACTGCTTGTGTGGCCCTTTCCATGAGTACCATTGGCCAGTCAAAAGGTTCATCTGTGCACGCGCAGCAACGATTGGAGGGTCAACGGATTTGCCTCTCTCTCACTCATTACAATTGGTCGAGACATGCTATTGGGGCCCACGCGTGGAAAATCAGAATTTTAATTAATGTATTTTTATTTTGTTTCAGGATATGTTGTTTTCAGTGAAAAGATATGACAATAAAAGCGCTGCAGCCTAGTGGAATCGTATGCATGATGGGCCACAGCGTGGGTTCGACCCTTGCTAATGGCAAATTTATTTTTCAATTGTTTTCATCATGGGTTTGATCAGAAATCTGGTGTGAGATGCCAAGAAACCTCTACAATACGTCCTCGCCTTACTACCATCAGATTTCCTATAACCTTGATCTAAAGTATTAAGGACTGGAGGTGCATACTATAGGTCCACAGAGCTGCTGCACAGGATCAAAAACCTGGTTTTGTCATATGTTTTATTATATTATTTAAATGTTTAGTTTAAAATTTAATTAAATTTGTGTGATTAGATTAATTTATTTTAGTTAGGATTAGGATATAAGATTAGGGTAGATTAAATTAGGATTTAGGATTTTCCCGATTATTTGACCATCTCGATTTAATTTATTCTAACCAATTTTAAAATCGCAAAAAAACCTATAAAGGTTATAAATATATAAATATTAGGGTTTGTCCAATCCCACTGTCATTGGGCAAAAATCTTAATTCTTATTCGATTAATTCGGGATTAATATAATTTTCTCCTCGGTCCGACTAAACCTATTGTCATACCCCAAATTTGTCCTACCCTTTCAATTTTATCTGGCTTAGGCTTATGCATTTCATAATCTCATGTACATACCTCTCATTAGGTCATCTAACATAACTCATGCATTCATTAATCAATAATCTGACAAGGGATCAAGGGTCATGGAACAGGTTAAGGTTTTCCTTCAAGGCAGGGTCGTATGTTGTCTTCACAAAGGATCGGGGTCTACTTATCATATGGGCTTGTTATTATTCATCAATAAGGGCAGTGGACTAGTGCCTTTCATACTTCGGGGTTGAATTGCTAAGAGTGTGACCACGGTTAGAAGAGTAAACTGGTTTAAAGCAGGATCGTCCTCAAAATTGTTTGCTGCTTGTCAACATGGACTGATGGATTAAAATTATGGCTTCATTGGTTGGTAGATGGATTCAAGAGATTGGTCCAAATGACCTCATTGTTAGTAATTGGTTCAAGGTTAATCATAGTACAAAGGGCATACACCGTTCAAGGCATAATTTGCAAACATGGCTTGAATTTCATTCACCGTTCAGAGACATCTCCTTACAAAAAATCAAGAACACTCCTTTCAAAAAAACTCTACAATACAATGTCCATCATTTTCCAACCATTCATTCAAGATCCATACATTTTTCTGCTCATTATCATCCGAATTTCAAGCCTAAATCATGTGAACACCAATCATCATTCAAGTGTTTGAATCATACTATCAAATTCCAATTCATACATCCATTCAAATATTCATTACAAAGATACAAATTCAAATTACATTACATAGTATTTCAAGTTTCATTACAACTTCAAGAGCAATGCTCATACATTCCAAGTCCAAATACAACTATCCATTACAAAAGCCCAAATTACAAAAATTCAAATACACCGAAAAAAATCCATCATGGTTCCGTACAAAATCTATACTTCCATATCAAATTCAAATTCAAGTCATATATTACAAAATAATTCCAAGAAAACCAGTAGCCTTGCATCTTGAACCACCATTACACCTTAAGCCAAACTTGTATGAACCAATACCAAAACATACCTACAAACAAAGAAAAAAACCAAGTCAGAAATAAAGTCCACAGCAAAATCCCAAACCTGATTCACATTCAAAAAACCATTTCACATCCAATTAAATCCCTGCACATTCAGTGAACCTTTTTACAATTACTAGCAATTCTAAATTCTACTAACAGATTTCCTAATTTCCTCCTAATTAACCAATCCTGCATAATTGTGTTCAACCAACTTCTAAATCAACCCCACATATACTTATGCAGCCAGCCCATAAAACCCTCCCTGCAGCAGCCATACATAAAAAGAGCCAAAAACAGTTCACACATAACCACCATTCAGTTTCACAGGCAACAGAATCAATAACAGAAAAAGTGAAATGAGAGCTAACCGGCAACTGCGATAAATCAGGCTTCACCATTCATTCTTTGGATCTCCTCTTCAATCTTCAAAAAACTATCTCTCCCTTTCATCTTCAATCTTCACACTCTGAATCCACCATCCTTCACATCACCACAATTTTCTTCACAACCTAAACCTTCAATCTCACCCTCATCGGTCCATCCCTCCACTTCACCTTCTTCTTCGACCATCTCCACACCTTGACTCAATAACCAACCACTCTTCACATAACAGAAGAAAGAGATAAGAAAAAAGGACTCAGAACAGAAGGGGAGAATTGAGAGATAACACAGATGATCAGAAAAAGAATCGTAACAGAAAATGGGAGGAACCTGTAACATAATCCTCTCTTCTAGAAACTTGATCGTTCAACATCACTCCACCTTCATCTTTCTCTTTGCACTTCCTCGATCATCTTCTCCCTTTCGAGACCAATTCTTCAATCTAGCCACAACCTTCAATCACCTTGCTGCAACGATCGCTTCTTCAGCTCCATCATCACGCTACCGCGGCTTTATCATCATCAATCTCTGACAAACACTTCGATTTGCTTTCGCCTACAACAACAACAACATCAAGAACAACGTTCATCATCTTCATCGACGATCTTCATCAACAATACTCCTTCACCTGCAAGGAGAACGACCTCACAGCGTCATCATTATAATCGTATCAGCAGTGTAGAAACGAAAGTGGTGAAAGAAGATCGGGGAGGACGGAAAGCTTACGCGAGCGGATTATGTTCTGGATCTCGTGTTTCGTCGTCGATAGTGAAGGTACACCTGTCCACGGCAGAGATAAGAGAAAAATTGAGAGCGGAGATTAGAGGTCCGAGGCAATTGAGGATTTCCGGCGCCACCTCCAGCCGCCGTGCCGCTTGAGCTCGCGTGAGGAGAAGAAGGCTTCTCGAAGAAAGTTGAATCGTCACAAAATGTAACCCTAAATTCCTCTTTTCTAATTTTCTTGTTTACTCTGTTAATTAACTGATTTAGGAAATTGAATAGGGAGTGATTGTGATATTAAGGTGATTAAGTCTTGTTTAATGGACCATTAATGCAATACAAAATCTGAATCAATAGAGAAAAATGGATCAATTCAATCTCTTTGGGCTCACAAAATCGATTTGCTATCTTCTTACCCCCCTAAGAGCCCATCACACTCCCCTTGTTTTTGTGCTGAAATAAATTTGAATCAAAACACCCCTTGGGCCAAATCTGAATGGGTTGTGCGCCCTTCTCTTGCCTGCACCCCCTGTCTGGTATATTTCCCTTTTTACAATTTTTGTTCTTCCTCAATTTTCGACTTGTAGTTCACTTTTAATTGAAATAAAAAATAAACAAAAATATGTTTTAGATACTTCTATGTGTGTAAATAATTGTGGTATTTTTTATAGATTTTTAAAAACTAGTTTGCTATTTTAAATAAATCATTTACTTTGGTATATTCATGTTTCTCTTGATTTCGATAGATTTTGCAAAGTAATTTCGTTTAACACCTTAGGATCAGAATTTAACCATCAATTTTTGTATGATTGCTGTAGACTAACCCATGATGTTGTGTACAAAAAATGATTTCGTAATTCTTTGTTTTGGTTGGTATTTGGTTAGTGTTGTTTGACTCGATTAACATATGTTTCTAATAGATAATTGTGACGTTTGCGCTCTCAAATTGAAATGCATTCATGCAATAATGTTGGTTCCTTTTTGTACATATAATTAGGGATGTCTAGAGGTCCTAAAACCTGGAATTGAAAATTTTAGATCATGTTTTCCTATTTTACTTGATTTTTCTTTCTCACATGTAAATACCTTGTTTTTGGTTGACGATCGCACCGTAACTTGTACAAATGACCCGTAATTTTGTGTGAAACTTCTTGGCATGATTTTGTGGTTGTTTAGGCATCTAGTAAAGGCTATTTTCTACTGACTTGTACCATTTGATTACATGTTTCTAACTCCATTCACAATTCGAAACCGTTTAGCTAGTATTAACCTAGTGTTGTCTAGTTTTGGTTAGAATTTTGTATTGCTTCATGCTAATTGACTAATATAGGTTAACATAGGATATTAGAACTAAATGAACGATTTTTCTACTGACTTCAAGCCTAGCTCATGTGTTCACTTGTTTTTGTTTTGATTAATTGATGTTTGTCCGCTAATTGGTAAGTAACGACGCATGCGATACTTTGGTAACTTCTTGTGGTATTTTTGTATGATACCATGATGCGTTTGTATTTGATTTGGGACATTCAATCCCTTGTTTTGCTACTGACTTGGGGCTTCTTTCTCCCGTTTCCATGCCTTGCCTCTCCTTCCGTACTTTGATTGTTGTTAGTTTAAGATGCGACATTGTTTGTTCTTCCCTCACCTTTTGTGGATTTGTTTTCTCTTGGTATTCATTGTGTGTAGCCTCTTTGAGGAATGGATGTGGTTAGGGACTTCATAAAGTCGCCTACTTTTGATTATCTCTTGTTATGTACTTGCCATGTTCCCTTAGACTCTTCCTCCTTTGTTAAGAGGAATTGATAGTTATCCTCGACCTTAGGGCCATTTGTAGATTAGAATAACATAGATTAGAATGTTAGATCTAGTTCCCCATTGCATTCTTTTTCTTTTTCAACTCTTTAAAACATTAATAAAAGGAAGATGCGAATCACATTAAGGAAGTGATTGAGAAATGAGTGTGATTCATTCCCTAATCTATTTCTCAATCGCTTAGTGGCATAGAAACGAGTGGGATTCATTCCCTAATCTGTTTCTCGGTCACTACTTAATGGGAGAGAAATGAGTGGGATTCATTCCCTAATCTGTTTCTCAAACATTAATTAATGGGAGAGAAATGAGTGGGATCCATTCCCTAATCTGTTTCTCGAACATTACATAATGGGATGGAAGTGAGTGAGATTCATTCCCTAATCTGCTTCTCGATCATTATACATTTTATGTGATTCGGATCGCGAAGTAAACTCCCTTTAAAAAACACACAACCAAAAACATTCAAAACACCTAACAAGGGTTCAAATTGAAACAAAGTGGAGAAAGTGGTGAGTGGCCCGATATTGGGAACTGTTCATCACTCATCTACCCTAAAAGACATAAACCAATCTCTTTTCCTTCCTTCTAAGGGCATTGTTATCTCCGCTCTATTGCATCCTAGGCTGTCCCCTTATGCAAGAGCGCGAGCGTTAACTCCGCCCAACTAAAAAACACAAAAACAAACAGAAAATCGTAAGCTGAGCTACGGTTTCTCTAATTCCTGAAAAGGATACGTAGGCAGCGAGGTAGGGCCCGTGCGAGTACAATTCTTTGTTTTCCCTACATTTTGCATTCATTTCGCATTTAGACATAGACATAGTACACACCCATTAGATAGAAACAAACATAGGTGGATACCATCGGGTACGATGGGTGCGAGGGGTGCTAATACCTTCCCCTCGCGTAACCGACTCCCGCACCTAGATTCTCTGGTCGCAAGACCCTGTTCCTTCTTTTGTTAGGTTTTCTGATATCCCTTTCCCTTATGGGATAAATATATTGGTGGCGACTCTGTTCATTTTTCGCGAGCGTGCGACAGCTGGCGACTCTGCTGGGGATGTGATAGACCTGTGCTGGTCCATCTTTAGCGAGTCGATCCTAGCCTATCCGTTTGTTTGTTTATTTATTGGGTGTGCTATGTTTTGTCTATACGTGCATTTATTTATTTTATGTATTTATTTTTATGTTTTTTTGCACATCATGCTTATTTCCTGCTTGCATATCATGTTTATTTTCCGCATGCATCTGGACTGGATTGGGATCCCCTTCGGGACCATATATTCTCACTGTTTGCAGGTTGGGTGGGATGTTCTATGAGGTAAAATGCCCAATACCCAGGCCAGAGTTGACACATAGGATACCTAGGATAGAGTGGATAGTCATGACGCCAACAGAATGTCAGGTTCTGTTAATTGCGATCATGAGACCCACGACCAGCCGAGGTTCAAATGAGATACCGTTGTTGGCATGTATTTGCGACAATGATGGTGTTTCAGGAGAACTGATAACGCTGGAAGCCATTGACCTACCTTGACCTAGATTCACCTGTGAGTGGGGTGGGATATACATGACAGGTACCGTTGGTGACTATTCTGTTCTGTTGGTGACTATTGGTTTTCCTGGTATTCAAAAAGGTGTCGGACCTTTGATCCTGTGACATTTGACTTGTATCAGTTATTCAGAAGTTTGTATGGTGGTTACTAAGATTATATGGACCTTGATCCCATGCCTCTGCATTGCATAACATCATTGTTTTATCCACTCCATTTATGAAAGATCCTAAAGTCTATTTCCAAAAAAAAAGAAGGAGAAAAAGAAAAAGGAAATAGAAAAGGAAAAAAGAAAAGAAAAGATACTCTATACCAAAAAAGAAGCCTTGATTCCAAAAAGAGATAAAAAAGAAAGAAAATGAAAGATTGGGAAAAGACTTTAGGATCTCTCATAAATGAAACATTGCATTCATATTACCATGCATCTCATAGTTCTATCAGAAGCTTATTGGGGTCCTCTTTCAATCCAGATTTCTGCTTCATCAACAAATTTGACTTCCCTACATCTGTATCATACAAGGATTAATCTGAAGAGGATCATGGACCGTCTTGAACAAAATCAGGTTGAACTTCGTAAGGACGTGGATACTATGGGGGAAAGGATGACCCAACTCTTGGAGACTCTCCATGTTGTTATTCAGGGGCAAGAGGAGCTAAGACAAAGTGTTGCTAAGTTGGCTAATGGTACTCCGACCACTGTTGCTAATGGGGGGTCAAAACCTGTGCTCGTGGAAATTCCTAATAAGGAGGATTCACATCATGAGAACGATTCTGAATTTGAAGCTTTCAAGTTCCCAATCGAGGAAAATGTGAGAGAATTCCATCTCCTGGAAGAAAGATTGAAAGCTTTAGAAGGTCGAAGCTCCTCCGGTTTAAATGCTATTGATTTGTGCCTAGTGCCTGATATCAAGATTCCTGTTAAGTTCAAAGTCCCTAGTTTTGAGAAATACAAGGGTACCACTTGTCCGATGAGTCACATCAAGGCATTCTGCAACAAGATGGCTCCGTATGCAGAAAATAACAAGCTTCTAATGCACTTCTTTCAGGATAGCCTCAGTGGGGCATCTCTTGAATGGTATACACGACTTGAACGAGCTCATGTCTGCACTTGGGATGAACTAGCAGAGGTTTTTCTCAAGCATTACAAGTACAATAGTGACATGGCTCCTACCAGACTGCAACTCCAAAGTTTAACTCAGAAGGTTGATGAGTCTTTTAGAGAGTATGCACAGAGATGGAGAGAATTAACATCTAGAGTCCAACCTCCTCTTTTGGAACGAGAGCTTGTAGACACGTTCATGAATACTTTGAAAGATCCTTATCTAAACATGATGATCGGATGTGCTTCCTCCGAATTTTCAAATTTGGTTGTTGTAGGAGAACGAATTGAAAACGCTTTAAAGATGGGTAAAATCCAGGATATCTCCGATGTTTCCGAATTCACTGAAGAAGAGAAAAGTGAAACAAATACAGTTTCTGAGATTGAGGAAGAGGAAATCCATGTTTATCCTCAAGTTCAAGTTCCTAACTATCAGGTGGTCCCAGTTTCTCCTAGTCAGTATATTCCACAAGTCTTTGCCACCACTATCAATCAACAACCCCAAATGGTCCAACAACGACCAATTCAGTATCTGCCACAAAAGCAATGTGCTCCACATCAACAAGTTCATCTGAATCAACGCCAACCTAGAAATAATTTGGAACGAAGAAATGCTCCGTTGGACCAGATTCCTATGACATACAGTAAACTTCTGCCATATCTAATTCAAAGCTTGTTGGTGACTCCCAAATCTCTGAAGCCTCCACCACAGCCGTTTCCACCTGGGTATGACCCTAATGTGCAATGCGGGTATCACGCTGGATCAGCAGGGCACTCAACTGAGGACTGCAACGCTTTCAAAGCCAAAGTACAACAATTGATTGACGAGAGGTACATAACCCTTCAAGGAGGAAACATGTGTGTGAATGGAATTTCCTTGCCCGAGTAAGAGCCTGAATTTTAGAAAGTCTCAAAAATCAACAAATTCCCTGTTTAAACTCGTTGATATGATAATAATAAAAGCGCCTCTCCTTCCCAAGGTTCTTGTGCTTAGTTGAATCCCTGAGGGTTGGTGTTTCAATTAGTGTTTCGAGGTTTCCTTACAAAAGATAGCTTTTCTAAGTTTGATGAACTTGCAAGGTTCTTCCATGTTTGATGGCAAATACTTTCTCCAACATCTATGCTTGGGGCTCCCGCACGAGGGATAAGCAAGCGTACTCTTATCTTGAGCATTGCATCACTCGCATTGCTCGAATCCCTAAAGTGAGGCAAAAATTTACAACTCTTGGAGCTCTTCTTTTGAAGTAATCTGAAGTGTTTGGAAGGAACTACAAAAAGTATTCAAGATCAACAAGTCCAGACGGAGTCAAGCCTCCTCAACTATGGCAATCATCAATTCATTTCTGCATTTTCATTTGTAATTTTCCTCGTTTTGTTAATTGTTTCTTCCATGTAAAACTTGTTTGTTTTTAACCATAATAAAAAATGCACTGCATATGCTAGTTTCAAATAAATCCATTCGTGTTCACTCATATATTTCTGTCTATCGATATCAAACTCTTGATTAAGCAAAAAAACATCAAAAGGAGAATGATGGAAGAATAATAAAAACGCAAAACCTCTAATTGTGTGCTTTTGAATAAAACCCTGCTGAGGATGTACAGGCATTGTTTCAAATCCCCAAACACTGGAGATATAAGGGAGTGCAACCCTCGTTAACCCCTTTGAGCCATGAAGTAGGAGTTTCTTTTTTATACAAAAAAAAACCTCACATTTAACCCAGGGGCAGGGTAGCGTTCAATTATCCTAATCGAGCAATCCAAATTCATCAGGAGTGTGCATCCAAGGATACAACAATGGTTATCCTTCAAAAGGTTGAGAAAAGTCAATATCACAATGGTAATCCCTCGTCAATCAGATAATCAGGCAGTCACAATCACCTCCCACAAATCAAAGATTCAGGATCACACGACTTATCGAAAAAGTGAATGAAAAAAAAAAGCCCGCTAAGTCAACAACTTGAAAACAAGTGACTTAGGCAAAAATTAGGGCATCCCGCTGGACTCCAAAATAAAATTCAAAAGAATTTGTCCAGGAAAAAGTTAGGGATACAAAAAAGCAAAGCAAAAGCGAAAAGCAAGGATTATAAAATAAAGATCCTCATCAAAAGAACAAAGTCATGTGATCAAACGCCAAAAAACGAAAGGTAAAGTGACTGCCATATCCAAGAACTTCATTGATTCCTCAACCATCTCAAACTCCTCTTGAAGGATGAACGCTCGTATCAGGTTAAGTTGAACTTAGGACTGGAGAACATCACGAAGAATGGGTGGGTTAGGTTAGACTTTGAGCCTTAAAATCCTTTCTTTCTGAAACCGTGAACCAGACTGATCGGAAAAATAGCAAGTGTACTATTTTTACCGATGTAGTAATAATGGGTTTTACCCCAAGTATCGATCACGAGGATTGCGTAGGAAATACAAGTGATTGGACTCAGTCATTTAAACAAAAGTTCATATGTGTATTGTTTCAAATAAGTGACAAAAGAGATTAAACTACTAAGAAATAAAGGAAATTAAAACTGAACTTTTTAATATGAGAAAATAATGCTAAGGTAGGGTGTGTGATTCTCTCTCTAATTCCTCTGGATGAAGATCTCGTTAACCCGTTCATGTGGTTCAATTATTCATTCTCAAGTATGATTGTCCTAAGTCCTTAGTGACAATCTTATTTGATTTAAACTCCGATTACTTAAGTCCTTAGAGAAATCAGACAAAACCAAATCATTAATTTATCAAGAATTTCCGAATAACCAGATTATATCCCTAGTCCTAGGTGATGATAATAAGGTTCAATTGTATACAAACCCTAACAATTGTAGTCCTACGAATCGTTAACCACAGAACAATCCTTATTGGTCCGATAAAGAAAGCATTATAAACATTATACAATTGCATTGAACAATACAAACTTTAAATTAACGAAATACCAAATCCAGAGTTATTACAGATCGAATCAGGGACACCCCCTAGCATTGTGGGGTTTAGCCTATCATAGTATTCAAAAAGCACAAATGAAAAAGTTTAGACATTACAATCAATTGGGAGAACTAGGATCTTCAATGGTGTCCACCGTTGAATCTCTTCGCCTTCCAAAATCTCGCTTCCGTCTCTCTTCTCTCTGCAATTCTCTATTACGATCTGTCAAAAAGTCCCCTTCTCTTTGCCCTAAGGTTGTTCTTATAACTCACTTCCATTCAGGTTGAAACTGAAGTACCAAAAATACCCTTACTGGTCCCCTTCAGATGAGAAAAATAATGAAAATAAAATCAGCACGCCTCAACAACACGGGCCGTGTTGCTGCACACGGGTGCCCGTGTTGTTTCTCTGCTCCTGGGCCAAAATTACACGTTCCCTGCATCTTTTCACACGGGCCGTGTTCCTGCACACGGGCGCCCGTGTGAAACCTCTGTCTTTGCATCAAACTTGCTTTTCTAGCCACTTTTTGACACGGACCGTGTGCATGCACACGGGTGCCCGTGTGGCCCTCAGCTTTGGCTTTTTCGGCTTCTTTTTCCATTCGTGCGCGCCATAAGTCTCTATCTCTCCCGTGCATCAACCTGGCCAAAAACAAACTAACAACCAGCGCATAAAACGACACTTTTATAATACTCAAAACACATTAAAATGCAACAAAGCCATACAACCGAAAAACAAGAAACTTACTTTAAAAACATATGCCAATGCCACTTAGCATTACCAAGATTACGAATTTCGGTCGGAAAAAGGTGCGGAAACTTACTAGAAATGGTGACCGATCACAGACCACGTTACAACCCTTAAAAAGACCTAATTGAAGCAGGGTTTATTTCAAAAGCAAGTTGTGTAAAATTGACTCCTAGATGTTTGCTTACCATTTATGTTGATATCGATATGACAAATAATTCAAACACTGAATGTCACAACTTTGTTTTAATAACTTTGATTTCGAAGCTAGCATAAGCATTGCATTAATATTAGCATCTTCAAAACAAATATCTTTTACTTGTGAATAGACACTTGACATCAAGGAAGATCCAACAATGAACAACTGCAGAAAAAGTTGATTGATTCCATGAGCCATTCACTTCAAAGACTGATTACTCCAAGGGGCGAGTTGTGTGAAAACTCTGTCAACTGAAGCATCCATTCACTGTTGGTTAATCTGGGGCAATTGAATCGAAGTTCGACCTCTCAAATTCAGCATATCTGGGGCAGTCAAGTCGAGGAATCTCTCTTGGGTTCAACCAATCTGGGGCAGTTACGTCAAGATTTGACAAATCTCTCCAAGGATCCTTTGGGGCAAATTCCCTCGTAGTTCACGAAGCTTGGGGCACAATCTTCTGAGTTTTATTGCCTTATCCCCGATCATAGGAGTTTATTTCTCCTGGAACCATGGTTTCTCCCCAAGCACATGAGTTTATTTCTCATGGGAGTTGTCCCATTCCCCCGACCTGGTCTCCTCTTCTGAAGTTCTCATCCTCAACATGGCGAATCGAGGGAATCTCCTCAAGCTCACCATCCCCAAGCAATTCAAGATGTAGGAAAAGTCAGATGAAGTCACTTCCTCCCCAACAGAGCTACATTCCAACCCTCAAGGTAGTTGCCAATAATCTTTGGTACTGTAGGTTTTCCAACACCGATTCATATTGATAGCTCAAGACCACAAGCAACGGACCCCAATAATCATGCTAACGCCTTTATTTGGCACTTTGCATATAGAATCCATTGCATATAACATTGCATCTTCAAAAGCGTAGCATTTCCATTAAGGTGGATCATTACGCCATACAAAAATTCAAACATACATCAATGCATAAGCCAGTTTGTGTGTGCCCAAAAGGTACGAAGTAACATATATACCCTCAGAAGAAGTGTCATCTTCTCTCTCCAGTGTGGATCAGACACAATGTCTTTCTTTGTCAGAATCGTTGTCTCCGAGGTTATTTCCCGCGTGCTGCGTGAAGATTAGAGTGCGAATGAGGGTGGGCATTCAACCCATCTCATTTTTCAACCGTTTGAATAACCATACTTGGTGTGTGGCAATTCGAACGATTGCCACTCTTGATGAGTTACACCCCGCCTTTGGCCTGAGGGATTAATGTAATTCTTATGCTTCGCCAGCATCAACATCTCCGTGAATCTCCAATGTTTACCGATGTCTTTTGATCGAGTCTAGTCGCCACTAGTCTCCGTGGTCCCTTCCCCCGTACGGAAAAACTTTTTAGATCCAACCCCCGTGTTGTGAACCATTTACCTTCCAACTTTCGAACAATTTCAAAGCCCAGTTCTCGCCCTGGCAAATCAAGTCAAAATCCAGTTCCCGTCCTGGTAATCATTTTCAAAATCCAGTTCCCGTCCTGGTAATCATTTTTCCAAATCCAGTTCCCGTCCTGGTAATCATTTTCAAAATCCAGTTTCCGTCCTGGTAATCATTTTTCCAAATCCAGTTCCCGTCCTGGTAATCATTTTCAAAATCCAGTTCCCGTCCTGGTAATCATTTTTCCAAATCCAGTTCCCGTCCTGGTAATCATTTTCCAAATCCAGTTCCCGTCCTGGTAGTCATCTTTCCAAGTCCAATTCCCGCCTTGGCAAACCCTTTTTCAAAGCCCAATTCTCGCCTTGGCAAACCCTTTTTCAAAGCCCAATTCCCGCCTTGGCAAACCTTTTTTCAAAGTCCAATTCCCGCCTTGGCAAACCATTTTTCAAGGTCCAATTCCCGCCTTGGCAAACCATTTTTCAAGGTCCAATTCTCGCCTTGGCAAAACCTTTTTTCAAAGCCCAATTCCCGTCTTGGCAAACCTTTTTCAAAGTCCAGTCCTCGCCCTGGCAAATCATTTCTTTCATTTTCAGTCCTCGTCTGATATTTTATGGTGAAGTCAGTTCTCGCCTGACAACCACCATTCATCCATAATTTCTTACCGTAAAACCAATTCCCAATCCCCAGCAAGTCATTATTCTCTTTCCCCATTCGACGATTACCCACTGTAAATATTTCCACCAGGAAAAACAAAAATATTTCTCTTTCCCCAGCAGATATCAAGATAAAAAAATAAGGATAACACCTACACCATCTTCTCTTCAGGACAAATTTCTGGTACTTTGATATTTAATCTTCTTCTACCTTGAATGTTCGAAAGGCTGACGCCAATCTCGCCTTCAGGTTTAAGACGATTAAATAGGGGCAGCTGTCATACCCCAAATTTGTCCTACCCTTTCAATTTTATCAGGCTTAGGCTTATGCATTTCATAACCTCATGTACATACCTCTCATTAAGTCATCTAACATAACTCATGCATTCATTAATCAATAATCTGACAAGGGATCAAGGGTCATGGAACAGGCTAAGGTTTTCCTTCAAGGCAGGGTCATATGTTGTCTTCACAAAGGATCGGGGTCTACTTATCATATGGGCTTGTTATTATTCATCAATAAGGGCAGTGGACTAGTGGCTTTCATACTTCGGGGTTGAATTGCTAAGAGTGTGACCACGGTTAGAAGAGTAAACTGGTTTAAAGCAGGATCGTCCTCAAAATTGTTTGCTGCTTGTCTGATCGGAAAAATAGCAAGTGTACTATTTTTGCCTCTGTAGTAATAATAGGGGAAATTCCCCGAATGTCGATCTTAAGGACTGCGTAGGAAATACAGATTCGTAAAATATAATTCAATTGAACAAAAACTAATGTTTTGGTTTTGGGGAATTTAATCCTTGCAAAGAAAAATAATGAGAAAAATAAAGTGAGTTTTATTATCAAATATATGAGATGCTAGGGTGAGTGGTTGATTTGGCATGTACACTTTCAGAATTAAGATCTCTTCAACAAGTTCATAACATTCAGTTACCACATCTTTAGGGTGCTTCCTCCTAAGTCCTTAGTGAGGAAACCTTTGGTCTTCCAACCTAAATCCTAAGTCCTTAGGAACCTAAATTGAAACCAAGCTTTTATATAATCAAGATTATGTGGTAATTATAGGGTATCCCTAGTCCTAGGTGATATCTACCATAATCAAATTATGCAAAAACCCTAACAACTACAGTCCTGTATTTGTTAGCCATAGATTAATCCTTATTTGACCAATAAAGAAAACAAGAAGAACATTGCATAATTTAACTGAATAATATAAACCATTGTATTGACGAAATCACAAATTCATCGTTATTACAAAACCAAATCAGGACCACCCCCCTAGCATTGGGGGGTTTAGCCTCTCATAATATTCAAGAAAGACAAAGTAAAGAATTTAGACATTACAAAGATAATTGGGAACTTTGATCTTCAATGGTGTCCACCGTTGAATCTCTCAGTCTCCGAAACCCTTGATGAAGCTATCTTCTCTCTTCTGTGGTTTTCTATCGTATGATGCAAAAGTCCCAAAATAATTCTCTCAAACTCAACTAAATAGTCTAGGTACCAATCTCAGGCAAATGAAATGTCTAAAGTACCCTCAAGGTGGAGATTTAGTGAAAAAGCCCTAAAATTGGAAGTTTTCACGCTCACAGCAGCACTGGCCGTGCTTGGACGCACGGGCGGCCGTGCTGCTCTTTATTTTTATTTTTGCTCCCAGCCATCCTGTCACGGGCCGTGCGTGGAAGCACGGGCGGCCGTGCGTGGAAGCACGGGCGGCCGTGCGTGGTCCCTGGATTTTGTATGGAGAGTGCCATTCTCCTGACACGGGCCGTGCGTGGAAGCACGGGCGGCCGTGTTAGACCCCAGAACCTTGAATTTTCATCTTTCTCTTGCCTCTCCTTCCTTCATAGTTGCTTTGACACTTAAGATGACTTGTTCAAACCTGAAATTCGTACATAACTAACCAAACGGCATAAAAAGCATCTAAATAACTTAAATTAAAACATAATGCAAAGTAAACACAAAAACAATCAAACATGAAATACTTAAACAAAAACAATAAAACATTGATCAAAGTGTTACCGAGTCGACAAATTTAGACCGAATACATGATAGAAATTAGGTAGAAATGGTGACCGATCACAACCCCAAACTTATCTCATTGCTTGTCCTCAAGTGATGCAAGAGACCAAACAGAGGTCACCCTGGATTTTTCTTTCCACAACACTGCCGATGTTATTCGCAACTTGCGTCTACCTTTCTAATAGAATCTCTGGCTTACCGAACCATACTTTCTACCACACTTCCACATCAGAGTACCTTTTTACCTGCAAGCTTTTTCACACTTCTCACCAAATCTCTCAGGGTTAAAGTGTTGTGCACTCACAAAATAAAGATATGCAATATCAACTCTTAATTTTGAATAAATTCTACCTTCACTACACTAACAAAGTTCACACACTTTTCGAGGTCTTCTGGGTTGTAATGGGGTTTAGGTACGGTGAGATACACAAGGAAATGGATAAACAATTGGTTTTGGGTTCGACATTCATGTTGTGTTTCTCGTAATTGTGCTCAACTTGTTACACTGGGAATTTATTCGACTTAGACTCTTTTGCTTCACTCATTCTTCCGTGAGTGCTTAATGTAACCGAGTCTTTCATTCGGGCAAGTTTTTCTCTTTTTTTTTGTGGGACATACATTCATATGTCTCAAAATTTTTATTTTCATTCTTTTTTTTCTTGCCCTCTTCTTTGATGATTACTACCCCAAACTTAGATTTTAGCACAACTCTGAAAACCACAACATTTATGCCGAACAAGGGTTGGAAGTATTTGGCTGCGGGTTACAGATATGGTTATAACAAACAAAAGGATATGGCTCAACTGGGGTAACAACGGATAAACATATAATTTCGGATGGCTAGAAAGGCTCAGGTGGTAAAACAAACAAATGCCTCAGTGTGTGTCCTCATATTATGCTGTGTTAGTAGAACATACGCAAAATCAGAATGATAAAGTCATACCTGAATGAACTCTCATGATGATTATTTGTTGTGTTTGGCTTTTTGTAACCTCACCATGTTGGATAAGCTTACAGGTTCCAAAGCACTCCTCGTGTCATGTGGCTCTTTTCCGGTGCAGGTATACCATACAATCCTCTTGGTCCAGTATCAGCAAGTCGCGTCCAACAGTTACTTTTCTTTCGGCTGCATCAACTTCCAGAGTGCCTTGGGGAAATAAGTTCAGGTTGCACCTTTCATCCACTAACTACTATTCATCATTCATTCGGCATCCATCAATCAATCTATAACACAATGTCAAACCAACAAAAATAAAAAGGGAAACAACTAAAATCAATGCTGAGAAGAACCCCTCCCACACCTGAACTAAACATTGGCCTCAATGTTTTAGAACAAGCATTTGAGAGATTACTTACAGAGGGTATTGCACTCCAATGATCACTTCCGAGCTTTCACTAGACATGCCCTCTTTTATTTCCTGAAAATAAAATAAACAAACAGAGAAATAAATTATTAAAACTGTGGGTTGCCTCCCACAAAGCGCTTCGTTTAACGTCGCATGGCTCGACGGTCCATTACCCTTTATTATGGAGGGTATTTCATTTTCCAAACTTTGTTGCTTGTTACTTTCTCACCCAGGAACTCATGAAGATGATAAGAATGGACCACTTTTCTCTTCAACTCACTTCCCGCATTCTTCTTGACTTCCTTAGCCTTCTTCGGACTTTTGATAGCTCCCTGAGTTGTTTCCACCCGAGAGGCTATGCTTGAGACTTTTTCTTGGAGCTGTTCAGGCCTTTTGTCTTTTTTTTCACTTTCCGCCATATCCACAGAAGTTTGATCATTTACACCTGTCCTATGTTTCTTAACTCCTAACATCTTCAAGGTTACTTCTTCATCAAATGATTTTAGCGTTAGTGTCCCTTTTTCAATGTCAAAGTTGCAGCGGCCTGTCAACAAAAAGGGTCTCCCAAGAAGGATAGGTGTTTCTTCGTCTTCCGGAATGTCCATGATATGGAAGTCAACAGGGAATACAAATTTGTCAACCTCCACTAGTACATCTTCAGCTACCCCATAAGATTTCTTGGTGGTGTGATCAGCGAACCTTAACTTTTTCTTACTTTCCTTAACCTCTCCCAATTCAAGCTTTTTGAAAATAGATAGTGGCATTAAACTCACACTGGAACCAGAATCAATGAGTGCCTTTTTGAACATTCGATTCTTGATAGTGCATGGTATCGCCACAGCTCAAGGGTCTTTCCTCTTGGTTGGGATCTTCCTTACTGACGAGACTAAACCGCACTTCTCAGTTGCAATCTTTTGTTCTCCTTCCACTGATCTCTTCTTTGTCATTACCTCCTTTAGAAATTTCTTATACAATGGCATGTGCTCAAGTGCTTCGAAGAAGGGTAAATTCACCTCTAGCTTTTTGAACAATTCAGTAAATTTCTCAAAGTCTTTGTCTTTTGAATCCTTCTTTGTCACTCTGGAAGGGAAAGGTAGTTTGATCGCCGGTTCAGCCTTTTTCTTATTTTTTTTCTTCAACTGGTTTAACCGGTGGTATCACAACTTCTGGCTCTTTTGGGTTTTCTCTTATTTCCAAGTCCACCTTGTCATACCCCAATTTTTGACCCTAAGATCATACATCAATTGCATTCAATCATCAATCAAGAGCACCATTGTGAAGCTTTATCTTTGATACTGTGATTATCTCTGAGGGGAATTATCGAGCATTTATAGTTTTTTATTTATTTATACTAACCAAAAATCAAAAATATATGTTTTGTCTCTTTTGTTTATATTTTACAGGTGAAAGATCGGGCAAAAATCAAAACAGTGCAAGAAAACAATTTTTGAAAATTTGAAGGTGGAAATCGATTTACCCCTGTGGGAAATCGATTTCCTGTGCGCAAAATTCAAAAAATATAAGAGGGAAGCTTGACATCATTTTGGCACCTTTTTATTTGAATTTCCACCTCATCAAAATTAACTCATTCATTAAACCCTCTTTAACCCCATTTTACCACTTTTTACCATTTAATTGCCACTTTAATCACCATTTAAACACAAGTTAATCACCAAACACAAAAATACCAATTTGCCACTACTCTTGCTCCAACTCTATAAATAGAGGCCTCTACTCTCTCATTTCTCAAGCTTGGAGAGCCAAAAAATTGCTTGCAAATTCATTTCTCACCCTTTCCAAAACCCTCACCCAAAGTTCATTTTCATAAGATTAGTAAGGTTCACATTGAATCTTGCTAATTTTGAACTAAGCCTCCTACATTTCACTCTTTTCTTTGATTGTTCATCTCCATACTTGAAGGATCTACACTTTGTGCTTGTTCTTGAAGCTACTTCAACACTTTAATTCAAAAATTGGTAAATTCCTCAATTCTAAGATGTAGATCTTTGTTGCTTGTGTTCAATGCATCTTTGATGCTATATTGGTGCTATTTGATGGTGATTTGATGGAAAATTCGTGCTCCTATGGATATGTGATCATAAGGTGTTTGTATGTTTGCCTAAATCAAGTTTCAAAGTTCATAATGCTGTTTTTTTGAAAACTGTGCGCAGGAAATCGATTTCCTACAGAGGGAAATCGATTTCCACTCTGTTTTTTGCGCCCAAAACTGAACTCTGCACTCAGGAAATCGATTTCCTACAGAGGTAAATCGATTTCCAGTAAGGCAGAATGTGTTTTTTGCCTTTTTTATGCTTGTTTTGGCTTCCTACTTCCTCCACTTCATTAATATCATTGGATCTAGGATGTTGATAGGTTTGAAATGACCAAATCCATAATATTAGATGAATGATATTAATGATAGTGTGAGTTGATTATCTTTTGTGAATTTTATTCTTCTTCCTCCATTTCATTAATATCATTGGATTTAGGATGTTGATAGGTTTGAAAGAACCAAATCCATAATATTAGATGAATGATATTAATGATAGTGTGAGTTGATTATCTTTATTCATTTTATCTTCTCCTTCTCCTTTTTTTCTTTTGATCGATGAAAGTCTTAATACTTTGAGAATTCTTATGGATTCTTAGTAAAGACTAGATCGTTACCTATTTTCTTTTCGTGCGGTATTGCTTTCGGAAGGCGATCTACATATCGTTCTTCTCGCATGCATTAGCACATAAAGTTTTGACCGGCCTCGTTGTAGGGTGATTTCTACATAAATCACTTGGCGATCTGCTTAACATAGCGCAATATTTCGTGTCCCGAATAAAAAAAGATCAAACATGGAAGAGAATTGTATGCGGTTGATTTAAGACTTGTGGAGGTTTTTATCGTGTAGTCGCTATGATTCTATCAAGCTTCTGATAAACCCCATTGAATTTAAATCCGAGTACATCATTCACTCACCATAGATCTTCCTACTAACTTTGATAACATACTTGACAAGTTTCAAGATGGTTATCTTTAACACTTAACAACTAACTTTAATTTCCGCACCTTTACTATACCGCTCTTTATATTACCGCTCTTTATATTTCTCGCTTTATCGCTTTACTTTATCATTTCATCATATTTACTTTCCGTCATTTTCTCTTTGTCCACTTGGACATATGTTTATGCTTCTGTTATTTTTCTTTTGTCCACTTGGACCATACTTTATTTTTTCGCTAAAACACTAATAAATAACCAAAATCTAAAAAAATACATAAGGCTCTCTTTGGACTATCAGTTACTATCCCTAGCGCTTTGGAGATTCGGACTTATGGACCTAGTACCTCTGGACTCATTCTATTACTATCCTGTGATTGTTCTGTCTGTCTGGCATTGTTCTGTTGTATGTTTATGTGTGCAGGTATTTCCTTGAAAGCCCTTGATGGTTAATTCCAAGGCATTGATATAAGGATTTTACCCGAAAACAGCCGTTACTCTGCCCAATTTTCGTCAGAATCTTAATGTGCTTAATGAAAAATGGTGCTAAGACAATAAGTTCATCTGGATCCCCAAGTGTTAATGTGTTGGTATTGATAAATCCAAAGGATGGGAAAACTACCTTGGCTCTTAATGTCAAGTGTTGGCTTCTTATTCGGTTAGACCGTTTCTTTCCTTAGCTTTTATTTTATGTATTAGGTTAGCCTCTTCATCTCCTCCCATTCTTAAATTTTCAAAATCTTCTCCCTTTTTCCAAAATATTCTTATGTTTGCAAATCTTTTCAAAACTTTTTTCTTAAAAATATCTTTCGCCCTTAGTGGCTTTTCTTCAAAAGTTTAGACACCGTTAATTGTCGAAACGAGTGGTTATACCCCACGATTTTGAAATTGATTGATAATAACGAGATCTTTTCCGCGTGAGAGAGCTAGTGGCATACTCGTTGATTTTATCCGAGTTGGCGCCCTTCTTTCATTTGCGATGCAAAGAACTTGTTTGTTCTCATGCTCAAGATCAATGGCTGAGTATTTCTCTCTAACGACAACAAAGTGTTTATTCGTTTTAAAAAACGTTTTTCCCAAAAGCGGAACTACATTAGCTCTGACTTCTCCATTGCACCGAGGAGGTATGTAGGCCCAAAGCTTAACGCTTTGCCGAGCTTATTTTAAAAATAAAACAAACCGTTTTTTAGCACACACACAACACAGATTTTCAAAAAGGTTCCCGTGGAGTACCACGGATATGAGGGGTGCTTTAAACCTTCCCCTCATATAATCAACACCCGAACCTGAGTTCTCTTTCTTGTTTTTTTTAAAAACAAAACTTTGGGTTTTTCGTTCTTTTCCCTTTTCCTTTGAAAAAATAAAGCGCGGTGGCGATTTCAAAACGGAATATTGATTCGAGTCAATCCCATGGCTTCGATATCAGATTTTCCCCGCTACAGAAAAATGGCGACTTCACTGGGGATCCAGTTTTTTTTTAAGTGTGTTAAGCCTATTTTTGTTTATCTGTGTGTTTATTTGTATATATTGTTGTGTGCTTTGTTTGTTTTACTTCTTTTTTTCTTTTTGGTGCTCGATGGTTCCTCTGTGATGAGACAAAGTTCTAACCCGAACTTTGGTGAGTAACTTGAGATAGGAGGTGGTAAGACCAATAGTCGCATGTCAGGAGCAATCCTTACCATGAGCGTCATATGGTGGAACCCCAATCAGTGGAGGCCTCATGGAAGGTAGTAGAGGTTGTTACGAACCATCGTGATAACGCTATTACTTTCAATAGTGAGTGTCCGTAGAAGCTGAATGGCCTAGAACCCTTTTAACCAATCTAAGCCTTTTTAGGATGTAGTGCAGAAACAAGATCAAGTACCAATTTGAGCTTGTTGTCATGCGATACTACGCTCAGACGAGGTCTTTTTAGGCATATTATTGGCGCCCATGAGCAATTGTGCGTGCCGGTAATATCCGATAGAAGATTGAAAACTCTGGGAACCTTTGTAGAACCCGACTGGCAGGTACAAAATTCCTTAGAACACACCTTGTGGGATGGGTAGACCCATGGCTCCATGCTCGTGACGTCGAACCTTTGAACCTGGACTGTTTGATCTTTGTGTGATTTGATGTGATCTTGTGTGCTCTTGATTGTGATTGATGCATAAACCATGCATTCATGCATTCATAAAAATGACATTCACAAATGGTTTTCAAGGAACTTAGAGACATTTTTTGTAAACATAACAGGTACCATGGATCAAAAGAGAAGCATCAAGAAGTACACTTTCAGAAATTCAAGTGCAAAGGAATTGAAAGAGCTAGCAACTTTGGTTCCTAATCTTGACAACTTCAAAAGCCGTTATGGGAAATTGATTTCTATCTTGAAGACTAAAGTGGAAAAAGGGATTCTTGAGACTCTTGTGCAGTTTTATGACCCGGTTTATCATTGTTTCACCTTTCCTGATTATCAGCTTATGCCTACTTTGGAGGAGTATTCTTATTGGATTGGTTTGCCCGTTACGGATGACATACCGTTTAGTGGTTTGGAGAAAGAGCCTCAGGTTGATGAGATAGCAGAACTCCTTCATTTAAAAATATCAGATGTAAAAGCAAACATGACCAAAAAAGGAGGAATTTGGGGGTTGACTTCTAAGTTCTTGATTGGAAAGGCTTCTATGTTGGCTAGTAAAGGAAGTATGATTGCTTTTGAGACATTTTTGGCCTTGCTCATCTATGGTTTGATACTCTTTCCCAACATTGACAACTTTGTCGATGTTAATGCTATTCGGATTTTCATGATTGGGAATCCTGTGCCTACTTTGCTTGGGGATACTTATCATTCCATTCACCATAGGAATGATAAGAAAGGTGGACTTATCAATTGTTGTACTCCTTTGCTCTATAAGTGGTTTATTTCGCACTTACCTCAAGCTAAGAGTTTCCTGAACAATCCTGATGGTCTCTCTTGGTCTCAGAAGATCATGCCTCTTACTAATGGGAATATCCATTGGTACAATCCTGCTTATGACATTGGTGAGATTATTGATAGTTGTGGAGAATTCCCTAATGTACCTCTTCTTGGTATACAAGGAGGGATTACCTACAACCCCATTCTTGCAAGGCGTCAATTTTGCTATCCTATGAAGGAACGACCCGCTAGTATTCTTGTGTCAGGAATCTTTTATCTTAATCAAGATGGAAATTCGGATATGAGAAATCGGTTTGTGCGTGCTTGGCACCATGTTGATAGGAAGAGACATTTGGGAAAGAAACAATGTGTTGCTCTCAAAGACTACACTGATTGGGTTCAAGCTAGAGCTCATACTTTTCAGATGCCTTATTTACTCGAGGAGTCTTCTCTACTCGTTACTCCACCATTGTCTTCCACTACTCCTGTTGAAAGTAGTGAAGAACATCTAGAGCTCGTGGCTAAGTTGAGAGCGGAAAGAGATGCTTTGGAGTTTGAGAACAAAGAGTTGAAGATACACTTGAAAGAAAAAGATGAAATGCTTGATATCCAAGATGGTTGGTTGATGGAAAAGGAAGATCAGATTCGTCATCAAGAAGAGTTGCTTCAACAACATGGTGAAAAGCGAAAGAGACCACAAGAAGATTCAGTTGCATGGAAGGAAGTTGCTGATAAGCTGATGGTCGAGAATGCTCATTTGAAGGCCTTTTATGAAGATGAATTGGAGAAGCTCCGTAGGAAGCTGCAGAGAGGAGTTGGATCTTCATCAGAAGTGTTCCCTTCTAGTTTTTAGCTTTTTCCTTTGTTTTGTAATTTTGGATCTTTGAATCCTTTTGTATGCTTTTCCATGATTAATGAAAGAATATTGTTATGTTTTATGATGTTTTTTGCTAATGTTTGCAATTAATGTCTTAAAAGTTCCTTGAAAACTAATAAAAAACATTTGCATTGCATTTCATGCATCATTCTGCATTTTGGTCCTGCTTCCGAAAGTATTCCCGAGGTCTTATTCAGTGTTCTTCATACAGAATCAAGCTGTCTCACCGGTATAATACTCGAGCTAACTGCAAGAAGAAGATGGAAGGTCTTGAACAAGAGAATCGTGAGCTACGTGAAGAGGTTGTTACTTTGAGATCTGGTGTGGATCGTCTCACTGCTCTGGTTGAGACATTGATGGCTGCTCAGAATCAGAATCAGAATCAAGTTCCTCCTCCCAATGCCCAAGCTCAGGGTCAGACCACTGTGATTTCTGAAATTGCTGCTACAACCATTCCTGCTATTCCTGTTGGTGCTACTCAGCAACGTATGCCTAATGGATACCCCTGGGGCATGCCTGAAGGTTATTTGTCTGTTCCTGAGATGACTCGTCCGTTGACTCCTGTTATGGTCAACACCTCTCCTATTGTTCATACTGGTCCTTTTGTCCCAGAGCCCATTTATGATGCTGCTCCAAGTGAAATTCATGACAGAATGGATGGTTTCCAAGATCAGTTTGAAGAACTGCAGAAAGAGATGAAAGCCTTGCGTGGGAAAGAACTATTTGGAAAGAATGTGCATGATCTTTGCCTTGTTCCCAATGTGAAAGTACCTGCTAAGTTCAAGCTGCCTGAATTTGAGAAGTACAAAGGAAATTCCTGTCCTCAGGCACACCTGGTGATGTATATAAGGAAGATGTCCACTCACACTGATGATCAACGTCTGTTGATTCACTATTTCCAAGACAGTCTGACTGGAGCTGCTTCTAAGTGGTATATGGGCCTTGATAGCACCCATATCCGCACTTTTAATGACTTAGCTGAAGCGTTTGTGAAGCAATACAAGTATAATGTGGACATGGCTCCTGATAGGGATCAATTGCGAGCTATGATGCAGAAAGAGAAGGAATCCTTCAAGGAATATGCTCAGAGATGGCGTGAGGTTGCCGCCCAAGTGATTCCTCCGATGGAAGAAAAAGAGATGACTAAGATTTTTCTGAAGACTCTTGGTCCGTTTTATTATGAGAAGATGATTGCTAGTGCTCCTGTAGACTTCACCGAAATGGTGGGTATGGGTGTCAGATTGGAAGAAGCTGTGCGAGAAGGTCGTTTGGTTCGAAATGACAATTCATCTGGTGGTGCGAAGAAGTATGGTTCTTCATTCCAGAAGAAGAAAGAATCAGATGCCAATGCTGTTTCTCATGGGAGGAATAGTCGATTCAGGAATCAATCTCAACAAGTGGCGTCAGTAACTCCTGTTGTGAATTCAGTGCCTGTAGCTCCTGTTAATCAACAACCAGCAAGGCGGAATCCGTATCCTCGAGTTAATGTTGATCCTATCCCTATGACATACACTGAACTGTATCCTGCTCTAATTCATAAAAAGCTGGTTCAACCAAGGTCACCACCCCCTGTTCCAGAGAAACTCCCTTGGTGGTACAAGGCTGATGCCACTTGTGCTTTTCATCAGAATGCTCCTGGGCATGATTTGGAAAACTGTTGGGCCCTGAAGAATGAAGTTCAGAGATTGGTCCGTTCTGGAATGCTCTCTTTCCGTGATATTGGCCCAAATGTGAAGAACAATCCGTTGCCAACTCATGAAGCATCTGCTGTGAATATGGTATATGGATGCCCTGGGAAGTATAAGATTTATCGTGTGGAACACATCAGAGGATCATTGGTAGAGATGCATGCCACTCTGTGTGAATACAGTCATTATGAACATAATCATGCTGCTTGTAGGATTTGTTCAGTCAATCCTCGAGGATGTTACATTGTGAGAAGAGACTTGCAAGAGATGATAGATCAAAGGCTCATTGAGATTCTGAGGGATAGAGATGAAGATGATGTCAATGTGATTGAACCATGCTTTGAAATCCCGGAATGTGTAGAGATTGGTTATTATGGCAAAGCTGCTGTGGAACCTCTTGTGATATGTTTGCCTGGATCTGTACCTTATAGTTCTGATAAAGCTGTACCTTACAGATACAATGCCACCATGTTGGAAGCTGGAAAAGAAGTTGAGATTAAGCCTCTGTCTTCTGTTGAGAATATAGCAGATGTCAGTAGAGTGACTAGAAGTGGACGAGTTTTTACTCAGCCCCAAACAGTTGTGGATGTCCAGAGGAATTCTACTCCAGTACCTATGAACAATAATGATGTGACAAAAGTGAATGCTGGGTCATCTTCAGGAAAGGAGATGGATGAGATTTTGAAGCTTATCAAGATGAGTGATTATAAGATCGTGGATCAGCTGCATCGCACTCCGTACAAGATTTCTATAATGGAGCTGCTGGCGAATTCTCCTGCTCATAGGGATTCTCTGATGAAAATACTTGATCAAGCCTTTGTGGATCATGATGTGACGCTGGATCAGTTTAATGGGGTTGTGAGTAATATCACTGCGTGTAATAATTTGAGCTTCAGTGATGAAGATTTGCCTGAGGAAGGAAGAAATCATAATTTGGCTTTGCATATCTCTGTCAGTTGCAAAGAGGACTCAATGTCTAATGTGTTGATTGATACTGGATCATCTCTGAATGTCATGCCAAAATCCACTCTTGCTAAGCTGTCTTATGGTGGCACACCAATGAGATTTAGCAATGTGATTGTCAAGGCTTTTGATGGATCGAAGAAATCAGTGGTTGGAGAGGTTGATTTGCCTATTGGTATCGGACCATTTGTCTTCAAGATTACTTTTCAAGTGATGGATATTTTCCCTGCGTACAGTTGCTTATTAGGACGCCCGTGGATCCATGAGGCTGGGGCAGTTACTTCAACTCTTCACCAAAAGTTGAAATTTGTGAAAGATGGAAAGATGGTCGTTGTGAATGGAGAACAAGCTTTGCTGATTAGTCATCTCTCTTCATTCCGTACCATAGAAGCTGATGAAGTGGTCATTGGAACTGCATTCCAAGCCCTGTCTGTTAATGATGAAATCAAAAAGGATGAAGCTTCCATTGCCTCCTTCAAAGATGCTCAACTGGTGGTTCAGAATGGACATTCAGGAGTCTGGGGACAAGTGGTGAGTCTACAAGAGAACAGGAATAGAGCTGGTCTGGGATTTTCTGCCTCAGACAAGTCTGTGATGAAGTCTGAATCTGCTTTTCGTCCTTATCAAGAGATGTTTCATAGTGCTGGGTTTCTACACCCGACTCTTCCAGAGGTGAACGCTATTGTTGAAGATGAATCAGAGCCAGAGGTGCCAACCTTTGTGACCCATGGAAAGATGATTAAGAACTGGATCACCATTGACATTCCTGAGTGTACTCATGTCTCAAAGTAATTTGCTTTTATGTTTTTCAAAATCCTTTCATTCTGCCCAAGATGAAAGTGAAGTTGTTGGGGCTGTTTTCTGTTTGTTTTAAACATTAAAATCATCAATAAAAGTCATTTTGTTTCTGCATATAAATGCTTTTTATCTTTTTGCTTTTTCTGGAAAGTGGTAACACAAAAAACCTTAAAAAAATGTTTTCATTTTTCATAATTTGCACGATTACATGTTTGCATATATCTTTCCTTTTCCTGAAATAATAATCATTTGTGCAGATTAATCAATAAAACCGTTGAAAGTAATGACCCTGCGCCCTCTCCTAACTTCGAGTGTCCTGTGTATAAGGCGGAAGAAGAGAGTGATGAATGTATTCCTGATGAGATTTCCCGACTGCTTGAGCACGAGGAAGACACTATTCAGCCATATAAAGAGCCATTGGAAGTCATCAACTTGGGTTCTGAAGAAGATAAAAAGGAAGTCAAGATTGGGGCACTGCTTGGTCAAGATGTTAAGAA
Source organism: Vicia villosa (assembly GCF_029867415.1). Taxonomy (NCBI): domain Eukaryota; kingdom Viridiplantae; phylum Streptophyta; class Magnoliopsida; order Fabales; family Fabaceae; genus Vicia; species Vicia villosa. The sequence goes on along the minus strand of NC_081183.1, from coordinate 26,133,227 downwards.
GAGGATGGTAGAGCTTCTTAAAGAGTATGTTGACATTTTTGCGTGGTCCTACCAAGATATGCCTGGACTGGACACAGATATTGTGGAGCATCGCTTGCCGTTGAAACCAGAATGTCCTCCTGTCAAGCAAAAGTTAAGAAGGAGTCATCCTGATATGGCAGAAAAGATTAAGAATGAGGTCTTGAAGCAGATAGATGCAGGTTTCCTTGTCACTTCTGTATATCCTCAATGGATTGCCAATATTGTGCCTGTTCCGAAGAAAGACGGAAAAGTTCGCATGTGTGTGGATTATAGAGATTTGAACAAAGCCAGTCCGAAAGATGATTTTCCTCTACCTCACATTGATATGTTGGTAGATAGCACTGCAAAGTTTGAAGTTTTCTCCTTTATGGATGGTTTTTCAGGATACAATCAGATTAAGATGGCACCTGAAGACATGGAAAAGACAACCTTTATTACGCCATGGGGGACATTCTGTTACAAAGTGATGCCTTTTGGGTTGAAGAATGCTGGTGCGACATATCAGAGGGCCATGACTACTCTTTTCCATGATATGATGCACAAAGAAATTGAGGTTTATGTGGATGATATGATTGCCAAGTCCCAATCAGAAGAGGGGCACATGGAAGACCTGTTAAAGTTGTTTCAGCGTTTGAGAAGGTATCGTCTCCGCTTAAACCCAAACAAATGCACTTTTGGTGTCCGTTCTGGAAAGTTATTGGGTTTTGTTGTCAGTCAGAGAGGAATTGAAGTAGATCCTGATAAAGTCAAAGCAATTCAGGAAATGCCAGCACCAAAGACTGAAAAACAAGTGAGAGGTTTCCTCGGACGTCTGAATTATATCTCCAGGTTCATTTCCAATATGACTGCTACCTGTGAGCCGATCTTCAAGTTGTTAAAGAAAAATCAGGGATGTGTGTGGAATGAAGATTGTCAGAAAGCTTTTGACAACATCAAAGAATATCTGCTTGAACCTCCCATTTTGCTCCCTCCAGTTGAGGGAAGACCTCTGATTATGTACCTCACAGTGCTTGAAAACTCAATGGGATGTGTGTTGGGTCAGCATGACGAGTCTGGTCGAAAAGAGTATGCAATATACTACCTTAGCAAAAAGTTTACCGAGTGCGAAACAAGATACTCGCTGCTTGAGAAAACTTGCTGTGCTTTGGTGTGGGCTGCTCGCCGACTGAGACAGTATATGTTGAACCACACCACCCTATTGATCTCCAAAATGGATCCAATTAAGTATGTATTTGAGAAACCTGCATTAACTGGAAGGATTGCTCGCTGGCAAATGTTGCTATCAGAATATGATATTGAATACCGAGCTCAAAAAGCTGTGAAAGGAAGTGTGTTGGCAGAGTACCTCGCTCACCAACCAATTGATGATCATCAATCTATCAGGATGGACTTCCCAGATGAAGATATAATGTATTTGAGATCTCAAGATTGGGATGAACCGTTGCCAGAAGAAGGGCCAGATCCTGAATCCAAATGGGGTTTGATTTTTGATGGAGCTTCTAATATTCATGGCCATGGAATTGGCGCCATTATCATCACTCCACATGGATCACATGTTCCTTTCACTGCAAGGATATGTTTTGACTGTACAAACAATATTGCTGAGTATGAAGCTTGCATCATGGGACTCGAAGAGGCCATTAATTTGAGAATTAAGATTCTTGATGTTTATGGAGATTCTGCGCTTGTGATTAATCAGATTAAAGGAGAATGGGAAACTCGTCATCCTGGTTTAATTCCTTACAAAGATTACGCCAGAAGGTTATTGACATTCTTCAACAAAGTTGAATTCCACCACATCCCTCGAGATGAGAATCAGATGGCCGATGCTTTAGCCACGTTGTCTTCCATGTACAAAGTGAATTTCCATAATGAGGAACCTCAAATTACAATCAGGCGTCTCGATAGACCTGCTCATGTATTTGCAGTTGAGGAAGCAACAGATGAAAAGCCTTGGTATTTCGATATTAAGCACTTCCTCCAGACTCAAGAGTACCCACTTGGGGCATCAAATAAAGACAAGAAAACTTTGAGGAGATTGGTTGGCAATTTCTTCATCAATGCTGATGTTTTGTATAAAAGGAATTATGACATGGTCTTGCTCAGATGCGTGGATAGACATGAAGCAGACATGTTGATGCATGAAATTCATGAAGGTTCTTTTGGTACCCATGCCAATGGACATTCGATGGCTAAAAGGATGCTTAGAGCAGGTTACTATTGGCTGACAATGGAATCTGATTGCTACAAATTTGTAAAGAAGTGTCACAAATGTCAAGTGTATGCTGACAAGATTCATGTGCCTCCGACACTTCTCAATGTTATTTCTTCTCCATGGCCTTTCTCTATGTGGGGTATTGATATGATTGGCATGATTGAACCCAAGGCTTCGAATGGACATCGATTCATCCTGGTAGCAATCGATTACTTCACCAAGTGGGTAGAAGCTGCTTCATATGCTAATGTGACAAAGCAAGTTGTGGTCAGATTTATCAAGAACAACATCATTTGCAGATATGGTGTACCGAGCAAGATCATCACTGACAATGGCTTGAATCTGAACAATAGCATGATGAAAGAACTGTGTGAAAGCTTCAAGATTGAACACCACAACTCTTCGCCTTATAGGCCAAAGATGAATGGAGCTGTTGAAGCAGCAAATAAGAACATTAAGAAAATTATGCAAAAGATGGTTGTTACGTACAAGGACTGGCATGAGATGCTCCCATTTGCTTTGCATGGGTACCGTACATCTGTTCGTACTTCAACAGGGGCAACTCCCTTTTCTTTGGTTTATGGCATGGAAGCAGTGCTCCCTATTGAGGTTGAGATTCCATCATTGAGAATTTTAATGGAAACCAAGTTATCTGAGGCTGAATGGTGTCAGAGCAGGTTTGATCAATTGAATTTGATAGAAGAAAAGAGAATGACGGCTTTATGTCATAGTCAGTTATACCAGAAAAGAATGAAGAAAGCATTTGATAAGAAGGTTCGACCTCGTGTATTCAGAGAAGGCGACCTCGTGCTCAAAAGGATCTTGTCTTTTACCTCCGATTCAAGGGGCAAGTGGACTCCTAATTTTGAAGGACCATATGTTGTTAAGAAAGCCTTCTCTGGCGGTGCATTAATTCTGGCAACTATGGATGGAGAAGAGCTCCCACGTCCCGTGAATGCTGATGTAGTCAAGAAATACTTCGCCTAAATAATAAAAGAACAGCTCGCTAAGTTGAAAACCCGATAGGGCGGCTTAGGCAAAAAAGAGCATCTCGGTGGATTGAAAACCCGAAAGGGCGGTCCAGGCAAAAATTAGAGACATAAACAGAATAAAATACCCGGTGGACTGAAAACCCGAAAGGGCGGTCCAGGCAAAAGTTAGGGATTCATGGCAAGTAACTACATCAGACAAGACTTGATCATCAGCAGTCATCTGTTTATCATGAAGAAGTTCGACACTTTTCAACGGAAGCCTTTGCTCAGGAATTCCCAGTTGAGAGAGAGGAGGGGGTCATTACATTTCAATGTACCTTTTCCACAAAATTACCACTTTCCAAACTTTGTAATAATCTATGGGGTCTTGCCTTTTGCAGGCTACCATTCCATTAAAAAAGTTTGAGCCTTTATCTTTTATTGGCAATCTTATTTCTTTCATATCTCTCAAAATGTCATTTATTGTTGATAGTAATTTTTGAAACAAAGAGATAATTGATTTCAACAAAATCCTTTTGAAAATTATAAAAGAATTTTTACTTTGATTCATGAGTGCATTACAAGGAATGGATATGTTGATGTATTCATATGCAGAAGAACGTATTACACTCAATATACCTTTGGCCTGGTTCGAGTTTGGTTTAGAACTCAACTACGGTGTTCTCTCAGCTTCAATGTTCCCTAGTGTTGGGTAGCATATATTCTGAAACCATCGAAAGATTGCTAGCAGTTTCTGCTTTGGTGTTCAGCCTGGGACATGCTTGATTATGTCATCTTCGTACACCATCTCTTCAATACCTTCAGTGGAACGTTGGTAGTTCACCTTCAGTGGAACGTTGGTGTATTTTGTTATCTTCATCGTCAGTGGTACGTCGATGTATTTCTCTTCAATACCTTCAGTGGAACGTTGGTAGTTCACCTTCAGTGGAACGTTGGTGTATTTTGTTATCTTCATCGTCAGTGGTACGTCGATGTATTTCTCTTCAATACCTTCAGTGGAACGTTGGTAGTTCACCTTCAGTGGAACGTTGGTGTATTTTGTTATCTTCATCGTCAGTGGTACGTCGATGTATTTCTCTTCAATACCTTCAGTGGAACGTTGGTAGTTCACCTTCAGTGGAACGTTGGTAGTTCACCTTCAGTGGAACGTTGGTGTATTTTGTTATCTTCATCGTCAATGGTACGTCGATGTATTTCTCTTCAATACCTTCAGTGGAACGTTGGTAGTTCACCTTCAGTGGAACGTTGGTGTATTTTGTTATCTTCATCGTCAGTGGTACGTCGATGTATATCCCTTTCTACCTCCAGTGGGACGTTGGTAGTTCACCTTCAGTGGAACGTTGGTGTATTTTGTTATCTTCATCGTCAGTGGTACGTCGATGTATTTCTCTTCAATACCTTCAGTGGAACGTTGGTAGTTCACCTTCAGTGGAACGTTGGTGTATTTTGTTATCTTCATCGTCAGTGGTACGTCGATGTATATCCCTTTCTACCTCCAGTGGGACGTTAGTAGTTCACCTTCAGTGGAACGTTGGTGTATTTTGTTATCTTCATCGTCAGCGGTACGTCGATGTATTTCTCTTCAATACCTTCAGTGGAACGTTGGTGTATTTTGTTATTTTCATCGTCAGTGGTACGTCGATGTATTTCTATTCATATCATCAGTGGTACGGTGGTATATCTCTCTTCATATCATCAGTGGTACGGTGGTATATCTCTCTTCATGTCATCAGTGGTACGATGGTATATTTCTTCTTCATGCCTTCAGTGGAACGTGGGTATGTGTTATCGTCAGTGGTACGGCGGTACATCTCTTCATATCATCAGTGGTACGGTGGTATATTTCTTCTTCATGCCTTCAGTGGAACGTGGGTATGTGTTATCGTCAGTGGTACGGCGGTACATCTCTTCAATCATCAGTGGTACGATGGTGTGATTTCTGTTAACGGAAGATTGGTATTCTAATTCAGGATGCATACTTTCTCATCCCCAGTGAAAGAGGATGTTCCCTTTTTCTCATCCCCAGTGAAAGAGGATGCTATAACCTCTCTGACGTGAAGTGTTTTCCCCAGAGAAGTTTCTTTTCCCACTAAAGTTCCGTCTCTCCAACAAAGTCTTGCCTTCCCCAGTGGAACTTCTAAGACATTTGTTTCCCCAGCGGAGTTATAGCGAGACATTTGTTCTCCCTAGTGGATCACTTGTTACTCTCCAATGTTGTCATGATTTATTATCATCACGTGCATTCATTAACATTGCCTTGCATCTTAGGCTCAAAAATTGTGTTTTATATTTTTAAGTCTCTTCGATTTTTGTCAAAACGAAGATTTCCAATCATCGTATCTCCAAATCGAAGAAACTTAAATAGGGGCATCTGTCATACCCCAATTTTTGACCCTAAGATCATACATCAATTGCATTCAATCATCAATCAAGAGCACCATTGTGAAGCTTTATCTTTGATACTGTGATTATCTCTGAGGGGAATTATCGAGCATTTATAATTTTTTATTTGTTTATACTAACCAAAAATCAAAAATATATGTTTTGTCTCTTTTGTTTATATTTTACAGGTGAAAGATCGGGCAAAAATCAAAACACTGCAAGAAAACAATTTTTGAAAATTTGAAGGTGGAAATCGATTTACCCCTGTGGGAAATCAATTTCCTGTGCGCAAAATTCAAAAAATATAAGAGGGAAGCTTGACATCATTTTGGCACCTTTTTATTTGAATTTCCACCTCATCAAAATTAACTCATTCATTAAACCCTCTTTAACCCCATTTTACCACTTTTTACCATTTAATTGCCACTTTAATCACCAGTTAAACACAAGTTAATCACCAAACACAAAAATACCAATTTGCCACTACTCTTGCTCCAACTCTATAAATAGAGGCCTCTACTCTCTCATTTCTCAAGCTTGGAGAGCCAAAAAATTGCTTGCAAATTCATTTCTCACCCTTTCCAAAACCCTCACCCAAAGTTCATTTTCATAAGATTAGTAAGGTTCACATTGAATCTTGCTAATTTTGAACTAAGCCTCCTACATTTCACTCTTTTCTTTGATTGTTCATCTCCATACTTGAAGGATCTACACTTTGTGCTTGTTCTTGAAGCTACTTCAACACTTTAATTCAAAAATTGGTAAATTCCTCAATTCTAAGATGTAGATCTTTGTTGCTTGTGTTCAATGCATCTTTGATGCTATATTGGTGCTATTTGATGGTGATTTGATGGAAAATTCGTGCTCCTATGGATATGTGATCATAAGGTGTTTGTATGTTTGCCTAAATCAAGTTTCAAAGTTCATAATGCTGTTTTTTTGAAAACTGTGCGCAGGAAATCGATTTCCTACAGAGGGAAATCGATTTCCACTCTGTTTTTTGCGCCCAAAACTGAACTCTGCACTCAGGAAATCGATTTCCTACAGAGGTAAATCGATTTCCAGTAAGGCAGAATGTGTTTTTTGCCTTTTTTATGCTTGTTTTGGCTTCCTACTTCCTCCACTTCATTAATATCATTGGATCTAGGATGTTGATAGGTTTGAAATGACCAAATCCATAATATTAGATGAATGATATTAATGATAGTGTGAGTTGATTATCTTTTGTGAATTTTATTCTTCTTCCTCCATTTCATTAATATCATTGGATTTAGGATGTTGATAGGTTTGAAAGAACCAAATCCATAATATTAGATGAATGATATTAATGATAGTGTGAGTTGATTATCTTTATGCATTTTATCTTCTCCTTCTCCTTTTTTTCTTTTGATTGATGAAAGTCTTAATACTTTGAGAATTCTTATGGATTCTTAGTAAAGACTAGATCGTTACCTATTTTCTTTTCGTGCGGTATTGCTTTCGGAAGGCGATCTACATATCGTTCTTCTCGCATGCATTAGCACATAAAGTTTTGACCGGCCTCGTTGTAGGGTGATTTCTACATAAATCACTTGGCGATCTGCTTAACCTAGCGCAATATTCCGTGTCCCGAATAAAAAAAGATCAAACATGGAAGAGAATTGTATGCGGTTGATTTAAGACTTGTGGAGGTTTTTATCGTGTAGTCGCTATGATTCTATCAAGCTTCTGATAAACCCCATTGAATTTAAATCCGAGTACATCATTCACTCACCATAGATCTTCCTACTAACTTTGATAACATACTTGACAAGTTTCAAGATGGTTATCTTTAACACTTAACAACTAACTTTAATTTCCGCACCTTTACTATACCGCTCTTTATATTACCGCTCTTTATATTTCTCGCTTTATCGCTTTACTTTATCATTTCATCATATTTACTTTCCGTCATTTTCTCTTTGTCCACTTGGACATATGTTTATGCTTCTGTTATTTTTCTTTTGTCCACTTGGACCATACTTTATTTTTTCGCTAAAACACTAATAAATAACCAAAATCTAAAAAAATACATAAGGCTCTCTTTGGACTATCAGTTACTATCCCTAGCGCTTTGGAGATTCGGACTTATGGACCTAGTACCTCTGGACTCATTCTATTACTATCCTGTGATTGTTCTGTCTGTCTGGCATTGTTCTGTTGTATGTTTATGTGTGCAGGTATTTCCTTGAAAGCCCTTGATGGTTAATTCCAAGGCATTGATATAAGGATTTTACCCAAAAACAGCCGTTACTCTGCCCAATTTTCGTCAGAATCTTAATGTGCTTAATGAAAAATGGTGCTAAGACAATAAGTTCATCTGGATCCCCAAGTGTTAATGTGTTGGTATTGATAAATCCAAAGGATGGGAAAACTACCTTGGCTCTTAATGTCAAGTGTTGGCTTCTTATTCGGTTAGACCGTTTCTTTCCTTAGCTTTTATTTTATGCATTAGGTTAGCCTCTTCATCTCCTCCCATTCTTAAATTTTCAAAATCTTCTCCCTTTTTTCCAAAATATTCTTATGTTTGCAAATATTTTCAAAACTTTTTTCTTAAAAATATCTTTCGCCCTTAGTGGCTTTTCTTCAAAAGTTTAGACACCGTTAATTGTCGAAACGAGTGGTTATACCCCACGATTTTGAAATTGATTGATAATAACGAGATCTTTTCCGCGTGAGAGAGCTAGTGGCATACTCGTTGATTTTATCCGAGTTGGCGCCCTTCTTTTATTTGCGATGCAAAGAACTTGTTTGTTCTCATGCTCAAGATCAATGGCTGAGTATTTCTCTCTAACGACAACAAAGTGTTTATTCGTTTTAAAAAACGTTTTTCCAAAAAGCGGAACTACATTAGCTCTGACTTCTCCATTGCACCGAGGAGGTATGTAGGCCCAAAGCTTAACGCTTTGCCGAGCTTATTTTAAAAATAAAACAAACCGTTTTTTAGCACACACACAACACAGATTTTCAAAAAGGTTCCCGTGGAGTACCACGGATATGAGGGGTGCTTTAAACCTTCCCCTCATATAATCAACACCCGAACCTGAGTTCTCTTTCTTGTTTTTTTTAAAAAACAAAACTTTGGGTTTTTCGTTCTTTTCCCTTTTCCTTTGAAAAAATAAAGCGCGGTGGCGATTTCAAAACGGAATATTGATTCGAGTCAATCCCATGGCTTCGATATCAGATTTTTCCCCGCTACACACCTCTATTACCATGGGGTCATCTATTTCCTCTTTTTCTTTTTCCGATTCTGCCACTTTCTTACTTCTTGTAGTAACAGCATTAATCTTCTCTTGATCTTTCGGATTTTTCACAGTTGCACTCGGAAAGCTACCTTGTGCCTGTAGAGTGAGATGTTGAGCTATTTGACCCACTTGAACTTCTAGATTTTTGATCGAAGCTGTGGTGTTCCTTTGGTTGTTTCTGGTTTCTTCTTGAAACTGAGAGCATTGTCCAACCAGTCTCTCAATAGCTACTTCCCACTCTGCCTTCTGAGGATTTTGTTGTTGATCTTTCCAAGCAAAGTTGGGATGATTCTTCCACCCTGGATTATAGGTGTTAGAATACGGATTGTTTTGTCTTAGGAATTTGATTTCTTCAATCTGCTTGGGCGTAGCGACACAGTATACAGTTTGGTGAGGACCTTGGCAAATTTCACAACTTACAGGTTGAGCTTGTTGAACTTGAGCCACCTGTTGTGTACCTATGTTCATAGCCTTCAGTCTCTTTTCAACTTCTGCAGCTATAGCATCTTCAACCCGGATTTTTGAAGTTTCCAATTTAAGGTCAATGATTCCCTCCGGTTTGTTAGCACACCTGTCATACAACTCCAAATGTTCATTTGCAGCTATTGCTTCAATGATTTTGATGATGCCGGAGGCTGTTGTGAAATTTGTTGAGCCTCCAGCTGCTGTATCAATCAACTGCTTTGTTTTCATTTTGAGCCCATTGACAAATACTTGCATCTGTTCAGTCTTGTCCATATTATGAGTGGGACATGCTACTAGAGTTCTTTTGAATCTTTTGTAAGCATCTCCTAATGGCTCACCCTCCTTCTGCTTGAAGTTCAAGATATCATACCTTTTCCTTATAAATACAGATGCGGGAAAATACTCATTCAAGAAAGCCTTCTCCATCTCTTCCCATGACGTGATACTACCTGCTGGAAGAGAGTAGAACCATTCTTCTGCTTCTTCGGCCAAGGTGAACGGGAACATTCTCAGCTTCTTTGCCTCTTCGGTATGCCCTTCAATTTTTAAAGTCGTACTCATGGTAAGAAACCTCTGTAGGTGCTTGTTTGCATCTTCATTAACCTTTCCGGTGAAAGGTTTTCTTTCCAGCTGATTTATTGTGCTCGGATGCAATTGAAAGTTAGCCGCATTTACCGGTTGGTTGACAATTGTCAGTCTACCTCCCGGCGTGTTTGTAGCACCGTAGTCACCAAGAAGTCTCTCCGGCGCTGGTGGATTCTCTCCCATGACTTCTCCTTCACTTTCAGAATCTGAACCAGAATGAACTGAAATAATTTCTTCTTCAGATTCTAGATTTTCTCGACGAGCTTGTCTGCGCCTTGCGTGCAAAGTTCTTTCGATTTCTGCGTCAAAAAGAAATTCAGCTGAGGCCTTACCTCGCATAAACAAATTAGACAATTTTTAGAATAAGAAAGAAAATAAAATAAAATTAAAAAGTGCAGAAAATAAAATTTTAGTCGCAGAGCAACAAAATTTCAATTGAACTTAAGTTAAAAATCTGTATTTTGGCAGTCCCCGGCAACGGCGCCAAAAACTTGATCGGAAAAATAGCAAGTGTACTATTTTTGCCTCTGTAGTAATAATAGGGGAAATTCCCCGAATGTCGATCTCAAGGACTGCGTAGGAAATACAGATTCGTAAAATATATTTCAATTGAACAAAAACTAATGTTTTGGTTTTGGGGAATTTAATCCTTGCAAAGAAAAATAATGAGAAAAATAAAGTGAGTTTTATTATCAAATATATGAGATGCTAGGGTGAGTGGTTGATTTGACATGTACACTTTCAGAATTAAGATCTCTTCAACAAGTTCATAACATTCAGTTACCACATCATTAGGGTGCTTCCTCCTAAGTCCTTAGTGAGGAAACCTTTGGTCTTCCAACCTAAATCCTAAGTCCTTAGGAACCTAAATTGAAACCAAGCTTTTATATAATCAAGATTATGTGGTAATTATAGGGTATCCCTAGTCCTAGGTGATATCTACCATAATCAAATTATGCAAAAACCCTAACAACTACAGTCCTGTATTTGTTAGCCATAGATTAATCCTTATTTGACCAATAAAGAAAACAAGAAGAACATTGCATAATTTAACTGAATAATATAAACCAATGTATTGACGAAATCACAAATTCATCGTTATTACAAAACCAAATCAGGACCACCCCCCTAGCATTGGGGGGTTTAGCCTCTCATAATATTCAAGAAAGACAAAGTAAAGAATTTAGACATTACAAAGATAATTGGGAACTTTGATCTTCAATGGTGTCCACCGTTGAATCTCTCCGTCTCCGAAACCCTTGATGAAGCTATCTTCTCTCTTCTGTGGTTTTCTATCGTATGATGCAAAAGTCCCAAAATAATTCTCTCAAACTCAACTAAATAGTCTAGGTACCAATCTCAGGCAAATGAAATGTCTAAAGTACCCTCAAGGTGGAGATTTAGTGAAAAAGCCCTAAAATTGGAAGTTTTCACGCTCACAGCAGCACTGGCCGTGCTTGGACGCACGGGCGGCCGTGCTGCTCTTTATTTTTATTTTTGCTCCCAGCCATCCTGTCACGGGCCGTGCGTGGAAGCACGGGCGGCCGTGCGTGGTCCCTGGATTTTGTATGGAGAGTGCCATTCTCCTGACACGGGCCGTGCGTGGAAGCACGGGCGGCCGTGTTAGACCCCAGAACCTTGAATTTTCATCTTTCTCTTGCCTCTCCTTCCTTCATAGTTGCTTTGACACTTAAGATGACTTGTTCAAACCTGAAATTTGTACATAACTAACCAAACGGCATAAAAAGCATCTAAATAACTTAAATTAAAACATAATGCAAAGTAAACACAAAAACAATCAAACATGAAATACTTAAACAAAAACAATAAAACATTGATCAAAGTGTTACCGAGTCGACAAATTTAGACCGAATACATGATAGAAATTAGGTAGAAATGGTGACCGATCATTGTCAACATGGACTGATGGATTAAAATTATGGCTTCATTGGTTGGTAGATGGATTCAAGAGATTGGTCCAAATGACCTCATTGTTAGTAATTGGTTCAAGGTTAATCATAGTACAAAGGGCATACACCGTTCAAGGCATAATTTGCAAACATGGCTTGAATTTTATTCACCGTTCAGAGACATCTCCTTACAAAAAATCAAGAACACTCCTTTCAAAAAAACTCTACAATACAATGTCCATCATTTTCCAACCATTCATTCAAGATCCATACATTTTTCTGCTCATTATCATCCGAATTTCAAGCCTAAATCATGTGAACACCAATCATCATTCAAGTGTTTGAATCATACTATCAAATTCTAATTCATACATCCATTCAAATATTCATTACAAAGATACAAATTCAAATTACATTACATAGTATTTCAAGTTTCATTACAACTTCAAGAGCAATGCTCATACATTCCAAGTCCAAATACAACTATCCATTACAAAAGCCCAAATTACAAAAATTCAAATACACCGAAAAAAATCCATCATGGTTCCATACAAAATCTATACTTCCATATCAAATTCAAATTCAAGTCATATATTACAAAATAATTCCAAGAAAACCAGTAGCCCTGCATCTTGAACCACCATTACACCTTAAGCCAAACTTGTATGAACCAATACCAAAACATACCTACAAACAAAGAAAAAAACCAAGTCAGAAATAAAGTCCACAGCAAAATCCCAAACCTGATTCACATTCAAAAAACCATTTCACATCCAATTAAATCCCTGCACATTCAGTGAACCTTTTTTACAATTACTAGCAATTCTAAATTCTACTAACAGATTTCCTAATTTCCTCCTAATTAACCAATCCTGCATAATTGTGTTCAACCAACTTCTAAATCAACCCCACATATACTTATGCAGCCAGCCCATAAAACCCTCCCTGCAGCAGCCATACATAAAAAGAGCCAAAAACAGTTCACACATAACCACCATTCAGTTTCACAGGCAACAGAATCAATAACAGAAAAAGTGAAATGAGAGCTAACCGGCAACTGCGATAAATCGGGCTTCACCATTCATTCTTTGGATCTCCTCTTTAATCTTCAAAAAACTCTCTCTCCCTTTCATCTTCAATCTTCACACTCTGAATCCACCATCCTTCACATCACCACAATTTTCTTCACAACCTAAACCTTCAATCTCACCCTCATCGGTCCATCCCTCCACTTCACCTTCTTCTTCGACCATCTCCACACCTTGACTCAATAACCAACCACTCTTCACATAACAGAAGAAAGAGATAACAAAAAAGGACTCAGAACAGAAGGGGAGAATTGAGAGATAACAGAGATGATCAGAAAAAGAATCGTAACAGAAAATGGGAGGAACCTGTAACAGAATCCTCTCTTCTAGAAACTTGATCGTTCAACATCACTCCACCTTCATCTTTCTCTTTGCACTTCCTCGATCATCTTCTCCCTTTCGAGACCAATTCTTCAATCTAGCCACAACCTTCAATCACCTTGCTGCAACGATCGCTTCTTCAGCTCCATCATCACGCTACCGCGGCTTTATCATCATCAATCTCTGACAAACACTTCGAGAACGAGAACGACCTCACAGCGTCATCATTATAATCGTATCAGCAGTGTAGAAACGAAAGTGGTGAAAGAAGATCGGGGAGGACGGAAAGCTTACGCGAGCGGATTATGTTCTGGATCTCGTGCTTCGTCGTCGATAGTTAAGCTACACCTGTCCACGGCAGAGATAAGAGAAAAATTGAGAGCGGAGATTAGAGGTCCGAGGCAATTGAGGATTTCCGGCGCCACCTCCAGCCGCCGTGCCGCTTGAGCTCGCGTGAGGAGAAGAAGGCTTCTCGAAGAAAGTTGAATCGTCACAAAATGTAACCCTAAATTCCTCTTTTCTAATTTTCTTGTTTACTCTAGTAATTAACTGATTTAGGAAATTGAATAGGGTGTGATTGTGATATTAAGGTGATTAAGTCTTGTTTAATGGACCATTAATGCAATACAAAATCTGAATCAATAGAGAAAAATGGATCAATTCAATCTCTTTGGGCTCACAAAATCGATTTGCTATCTTCTTACCCCCCTAAGAGCCCATCACACTCCCCTTGTTTTTGTGCTGAAATAAATTTGAATCAAAACACCCCTTGGGCCAAATCTGAATGGGTTGTGCGCCCTTCTCTTGCCTGCACCCCCTGTCTGGTATATTTCCCTTTTTACAATTTTTGTTCTTCCTCAATTTTCGACTTGTAGTTCACTTTTAATTGAAATAAAAAATAAACAAAAATATGTTTTAGATACTTCTATGTGTGTAAATAATTGTGGTATTTTTTATAGATTTTTAAAAACTAGTTTGCTATTTTAAATAAATCATTTACTTTGGTATATTCATGTTTCTCTTGATTTCGATAGATTTTGCAAAGTAATTTCGTTTAACACCTTAGGATCAGAATTTAACCATCAATTTTTGTATGATTGCTGTAGACTAACCCATGATGTTGTGTACAAAAAATGATTTCGTAATTCTTTGTTTTGGTTGGTATTTGGTTAGTGTTGTTTGACTCGATTAACATATGTTTCTAATAGATAATTGTGACGTTTGCGCTCTCAAATTGAAATGCATTCATGCAATAATGTTGGTTCCTTTTTGTACATATAATTAGGGATGTCTAGAGGTCCTAAAACCTGGAATTGAAAATTTTAGATCATGTTTTCCTATTTTACTTGATTTTTCTTTCTCACATGTAAATACCTTGTTTTTGGTTGACGATCGCACCGTAACTTGTACAAATGACCCGTAATTTTGTGTGAAACTTCTTGGCATGATTTTGTGGTTGTTTAGGCATCTAGTAAAGGCTATTTTCTACTGACTTGTACCATTTGATTACATGTTTCTAACTCCATTCACAATTCGAAACCGTTTAGCTAGTATTAACCTAGTGTTGTCTAGTTTTGGTTAGAATTTTGTATTGCTTCATGCTAATTGACTAATATAGGTTAACATAGGATATTAGAACTAAATGAACGATTTTGCTACTGACTTCAAGCCTAGCTCATGTGTTCACTTGTTTTTGTTTTGATTAATTGATGTTTGTCCGCTAATTGGTAAGTAACGACGCATGCGATACTTTGGTAACTTCTTGTGGTATTTTTGTATGATACCATGATGCGTTTGTATTTGATTTGGGACATTCAATCCCTTGTTTTGCTACTGACTTGGGGCTTCTTTCTCCCGTTTCCATGCCTTGCCTCTCCTTCCGTACTTTGATTGTTGTTAGTTTAAGATGCGACATTGTTTGTTCTTCCCTCACCTTTTGTGGATTTGTTTTCTCTTGGTATTCATTGTGTGTAGCCTCTTTGAGGAATGGATGTGGTTAGGGACTTCATAAAGTCGCCTACTTTTGATTATCTCTTGTTATGTACTTGCCATGTTCCCTTAGACTCTTCCTCCTTTGTTAAGAGGAATTGAGATAGGATAGTTATCCTCGACCTTAGGGCCATTTGTAGATTAGAATAACATAGATTAGAATGTTAGATCTAGTTCCCCATTGCATTCTTTTTCTTTTTCAACTCTTTAAAACATTAATAAAAGGAAGATGCGAATCACATTAAGGAAGTGATTGAGAAATGAGTGGGATTCATTCCCTAATCTATTTCTCAATCGCTTAGTGGCATAGAAACGAGTGAGATTCATTCCCTAATCTGTTTCTCGGTCACTACTTAATGGGAGAGAAATGAGTGGGATTCATTCCCTAATCTGTTTCTCAAACATTAATTAATGGGAGAGAAATGAGTGGGATCCATTCCCTAATCTGTTTCTCGAACATTACATAATGGGATGGAAGTGAGTGGGATTCATTCCCTAATCTGCTTCTCGATCATTATACATTTTATGTGATTCGGATCACGAAGTAAACTCCCTTTAAAAAACACACAACCAAAAACATTTAAAACACCTAACAATGGTTCAAATTAAAACAAAGTGGAGAAAGTGGTGAGTGGCCCGGTATTGGGAACTGTTCATCACTCATCTACCCTAAAAGACACAAACCAATCTCTTTTCCTTCCTTCTAAGGGCATTGTTATCTCCGCTCTATTGCATCCTAGGTTGTCCCCTTATGCAAGAGCGCGAGCGTTAACTCCGCCCAACTAAAAAACACAAAAACAAACAGAAAATCGTAAGCTGAGCTACGGTTTCTCTGATTCCTGAAAAGGATACGTAGGCAGCGGGGTAGGGCCCGTGCGAGTACAATTCTTTGTTTTCCCTACATTTTGCATTCATTTCGCATTTAGACATAGACATAGTACACACCCATTAGATAGAAACAAACATAGGTGGATACCATCGGGTACGATGGGCGCGAGGGGTGCTAATACCTTCCCCTCGCGTAACCGACTCCCGCACCTAGATTCTCTGGTCGCAAGACCCTGTTCCTTCTTTTGTTAGTTTTTCTGATATCCCTTTCCCTTATGGGATAAATATATTGGTGGCGACTCTGTTCATTTTTCGCGAGCGTGCGACACCTATTAGTCGCATTGACGAGAAATAATTTTAATTGATCCTTTGTTTAATTCTCTTCTCGACCCGACTAAATCTATTAGTCGCATTAGACAAGAGATAAATAATTTTAATTACAATATTAAAATATACCCCATTTGCTGTCCGTGACGATCGAATCTATCGATCTGAGCAACCAACAATACATTATTTAATCTGTTAACTATAATGATCAAACCTATTCATCATCGAAACTAACGGTGACATATTAAATCAGGGTTGTACGGCCAAACATTCAAAACACACTAAACCACGATACTACGGATTTTCATCTCTTCAATACTGCGATTTTCAAATCTACGATAAGGTAATTCAAAATGCCTTCGAACTTCGCATTTCAAAAACTGCGATAGGCCATTCAAAAAGCCTTAAAAACAACTTCAAACCATATCAAATCAAATTCTAATTCTAAGGCGTACAACCTTGTGCCCGAACTACGTTGACTCTGATTCTCCATAAGGAGATACGTAGGCACTTGGCAACAAGGAGAGTCCCCTTCCCCATAAATCTCATTTTTCCCCTTTTCATTTCCTTAGCTATTAAACCTTAAGTTTTAGTCATAAAACTGTTACATTAATTCAAAACCTTTGGAAAGGGTTGAGGGTGCCTAAAACCTTCCCTCGAACTGATTATAATAACTTACCCCGAATCTCTTAACTGCGTTAGGTTTCCTATTCGCCTTGGTAGAATAGGTGGCGACTCTAAAAGCTTAATTTTTAGGGCAGGTTGCTACAGCTGGCGACTCTGCTGGGGATAACTATAATGGTGAATTATTAGGCTCCTAAGGCTTGAAAGGGTTTAGGTTTTTTGGCAAAAAGTTTAGGTTTTTGGCGAAATTTTTAAGGTTTCGGATTAGGGTTTATGGTTTATTGTAAATATTTAAAATTTTATTTATTTATTTATTTACTTGCAATTACATTTATCTACCGCAATTCATTTATTTACTGCAATTCAATTAAATATTTATTTATTTGAATATGTGTTATTTCATTGCTTTTTGGGATATAAATTGTTGTTAAACCTAAGCGTGGGAATTATATTTAAGACCAGAGGGGAATTACATCGCCTACGAGTCTTATTATAATTCCACTCAGAGTGGGTTGAATATCCGGAAATGTCTGATACGAAGCTTGACTTTGTTGAGGGCAGGACTTGGTATTTGGCTGATCTCTCTGAGAATCTACCCCTAAAAATCTAACCTCATGGATAAAATGAGTTGTTTTAAATTCTAAAGAGACAAAAAGTCTCGGCGGCTACGAACGACCCCATGAGACCTTCTAGAACATACCAATGGGAAGGGTAGGCACCCTCAGCCGTTACGTTGAACCTATGAACCTAAGGCTTACGTGCTTATTATGTGGTTGCAATTTATATACTGCGAATGTCTTGCGTTTAATTTTTGCAGGTATTCCTACGCGTTCCCTGGTCTGCAGGGACTCCATTTCTAAGACAACTTCCTTCTCACAAAGGACACCTACATTTATGCACGTCAATTGGCCTCTCGATGGCCATGAGACCTAGTGACCGTCATGAACGGTCACTCCGCGCCTGCATCTACGCACTCCCTAGCCTGTAGTGGGTTTCCTTTTATACCTTTGTATCTTTACAACTACGTGTCCTTCCCACGAAGGACATCTTCGTTTATGCACGTCGATTGGCCTCTCGATGGCCATGAGATCCAGTGACTATTTTGAACAGTCACCATGTGCTTACATCTATGCGTTCCCTAGCCTGTAGGGATTATATTTCTAAAATCGCATCCTTCATACGAAGGACATCTTTGTTAGCATACGTCAATTGGCCTCTCGATGGCCATGCGATTCAGTGACTATCTTGAACGGTCACCCCGTGCTTACATATACGTATCCCCTAGCCTGTAGGGATTCTATTTCTAAAAAATCACATCCCTCATACGGAGGACAACTTCATTAGCATACATTCGATTGGCCTCTCGATGGCTATGAGATCTAGTGACTATCCTGAACGGTCACTCCGTGCTTGTTTCCGCGCACCCTCTAACTTGTAGGGTTTGGATTCCCATCTATACATCCTTCATCCCTAGCTTGTAGGGATTTCAATTCATTCGATATCGTCCTTAGATAGGTTGTGTTCCGCATAAAGAACCTTCCCACAAGGGACAACTTCACTGGTACACGTCGAACGGCCTCTCGATGGCCTTGAGACTTGGCGATTGTCTTGAACAGTCACCAGCCGCTACCTTCTGCATACTCCCTAATTTAAGGGATTTCCATTGGCGTAACATCTATCTTGCAAGGATTTAACGAGGGTCTAATGTCGCCTCTAAGGCTATCCCTAGGATTATACGTCACATGTCTGCATTGCATACACGGAGTTATAATACAAGGAGTCTCTCGCATACGCATGCATTTGCATTTTCATGCACTCATACATTTATATTTGCATCTCCACTCGCATCCACACTTACCGTGCTAGCCGATTTCCCGAGACTCGCAAAGAAAAATCCAAAGGATCATAAACTATGGAGAAAGGAGGATAAATCATTGGGAATGAGCTTAAAAAAAGAAGAAGATGTCTTTCACCATGCCAGACGCATGTCCATGCCTTGTCGTAACAGGATTATAAACACAACAAAGGTTATCGTCGAGCAAGGATTAGTTCAACAAAAGAGTTCCCTCATAGATACACTTAAGGGGTATCCAGTCATAAAGGGGTTCATCTACGAACATAATAAAGCTTACAAGAACGCTCTACGATAACTTGTGTGCAAGGATTAGTCCAACTGGGGCAATATCCTGAACAAAGACGCATAACTATGATGGAGGGATGGCGACATATATTGACTCCCCACCAAGGGGCAAAAGGGTCATATGTTTTCTTTATCAATTTACAAACTCTGAAGTTTGCAAACAGTGTGATGCTATCCTTAGAAAAAGCAAAAGAGGTTCAGTCAAAGGAAACTCATGAAGTTCCGATACGATGAAAACCCACCGCTAACAATTTATTCCTGACAGGTTTGACGTGCCCAAGGAAAATTCGAGGTTACCCTCTTACTTCAACAAGTCCTTGAACTAAGGAGTAAAATAAGGTCAATGGATTTACAAAGGAGATTGTCCCTAAGATTAATAAGTGTTTATCATGTCAAAATTTCAACCCCTACGATCGCTAAGTGTCACTCAGGATAAAAGTTATACCTTCGGATCAGCAATTCTAGTAGGATGACTATGCAGGTTTTGGAGTCAATTCATTCGCTTTATTTTCTCACTACTACGACTTGCCACTCGCACACTTCTATTCTATTTTCAATTTCAAATTTAGGATTATTAACAAACTTGAGGGAGAATGACGAATACAAATAACTTAATCCATCTAAACGTATGCTTTCAAGGTAAGACCGAACCGACGATGTACAGGCATTGTTTCAATTCCTAAATAATGGAGATATAAGGATGTTAATCCCTCGTCAACCCCTCGAGCCAGGAGTTGGAGTTGTTTCTACTTTTCAAATAAACCTTGATTTCAACCAGGGGCAGGGTAGATTTCGACTAATTCAATGGTGTATTTTGGTTGGCAAGAGAATCGGTCAATCCAAGCAAGGGTTCAAGCATAAGGATCAAGCAAAGCAAAGGTTCAAGCATATCTTCTTCCTCGCATTCATCCAAGATTGAGGAAGCAATGGAGATAACATTCACAACATCTTCTTCCTCAATACATCATTCAAGATCGAGGACGTATCAAAGTCGAAGCTTGCAAATCAAGGTTAACATGGCAGTCACAATATTCAATATCCAAGGATCAATATTTCAAAAGGAGCATTCAAAAAAAAAAGAGGAAAGCGCCCGCTAAGTCAAAGTGGAAAATTCCATAAAAGAAAATAAAATGGCTTAGACAAAAATTAGGGCATCCCAATGGATCAAACTCAAAGGAATTGGTTCATGCAAAAGTAAGGGATAAAAACAAAGGCGAAATACAAAGGATAATCTTATGACTGCTAAACCATCAAAGCTTCACATCAATGCTTGGATCTCTACTAAGGCTTCTACTCAACATCAAAACTGATTCTCTTACAAACAAAGCGCATTCATTGGATTAGGAGAATTTTTAGGATTCGGAGAACATCAAGGAGAAAGGGGTGAGGTAAATAAACTTTGAGCCTTATATCCATTGTTTCTTAAAACATGAACCAGGCCAAGTTACAACATTCAAAAGTCCTAATTGAGGCAAGGTTAACCATGAAAGCATACTAGTAGGATTTTGTTATACCGACTCCTATGTTTGTTAAAACTATTCCTAACTACTACGCTTCTTTAAGCATCCATTTCTAATCATCCAGTCCTAATTCATAACGGACTTCGATTTCAAAACTTGTACACACATCGCATTGGAGTTACGTCTCAGAGGGTACAACGTCATCTGCGAATATACACTTAGCATCGAGGAAATCTCGAAATTGGTTTAATCAAAGGTGATTGTTTCTAATAAAGACTCTGGAATGGGGGGAACCACATCTAGGGGGTTCTCCTAAACAGGGGAAAAATCTCAAGGATCACAGGGGAATGCAATCAAACATGCTATTCACTAGGGGCATTCTTCCTAAGGTTCAATCGACTTGGGGCACATCTCGAAGCAATAACAAACAGGGGCATGTCAAACATGGGGAGAATTCAAATTCAAAAGGATAGAACACTATGGATAGCCCTTCATATCCTGGAAATCAAGGGCATGCCCTTCAATCTAAACGTCGAAGCATATGACAAGGTTATTTCCCGGGGCACTCCCCTCATGACTTGGAGATTATAGGCATCTTCTCTACTAAATATTGGGGCATTGGATATCAAATCCATAAGGTAAACAACTCCAAAGGTTAAAGGTGTAAAGAACCTCGAAAAGGTTAAAGGTGCGAATTGCAAAAGGTAAAAGACATGGAGGACTTCGAAAATTCAAAGGCGTGGAGTAATTCAAAGAGTCAAACTGGGGCAAGGCGCACAGCATAAGAAAAAGGTGTTCTCACACTTCACAACATCGAACAAATATTTCTCCTAACTACGATCTTCAAAATTCAAAAAAACAGGGATTGAGAAGTCGCGCTAGCATCCAACAACCATCCAACAATAGCAAGCTATATACGCTTTGGTTATCAACAACCTATCATTGGAGCATCATGCAAATACATCTAAATCATGCATTACGTACATTGGTTGATACATCACACCACACCTCTTCAGGTAGTCTTCTTTAAGACAATTCTTACGATCCTTTCTAGGAACCTCTTCAGGCAGTCTTACCTAAGACAAATTACGATCCTTTCTAAGAACCTCTTCAGGCAGTCTTATCTAAGACAAATTGTCATCCTTTCCAGGAACCTCTTCAGGTGGTCTTCTTTAAGACATTCTTTTTCTAAGAACCTTTCTAGGTAGTCTTTTCTAAGACATTCATTGTCCTTACCAAGAACCTTTTTAGGTAGTCTTTTTAAGACATCTTTCAGCCTTTCCAGGCAGTCTTCTTTAAGACATTCCTTATCCTTTGCTAAAAAAAAAAACCTTTTCAGGTAGCCTTCTTTAAGACGAATTTTATCCTTTCTAAGAACCTCTTCAGGTAGTCTTCTTTAAGACAAATTTTCATATCCATCCCATAAACCTTTAAGGTAGTCTTATAGAAGACATTACTTTGCTCCACCCGTTACATCAATCAACATATACGTAGGCATAAGCATAGTTGTGGTGTAGGTGCAAATATGGTTTAAACAAATTCAATAAGGAGATAAAATCTTGGGATCGACATCAGCATCAGCATACATACGTACGCATCAGCATATGCATATCATCTAGTGCATTCACATACTACAAAAGTCCAGTTTCGACCCACGTGTCATGAGTTTCCAACCCTCGCGTTGTGACTGGTGTATTTTCCGACCCACGTGTCATGAGTTTCCAACCCTCGTGTTGTGATAGGTGTGTCTTCCGACCCTCGGGTCGTGAGCTTCTAAACATATCGTTTCCTTTCCGACCCTCGAGTCGCGAGCATCATCTTCATACATCTACAGGATACCGTCAAGAATTTTATGCGGATAAACTTGCTAGCGCTATAGCAAGTGAATCTTTTTCATGCAGGTAAGTTTGCTAGAACTATAGCAAATGATTCCTCTTATGCAGGTACGCTTGTCAGAACCATGGCAGGTAATTCCTTTGGTGCAGGTAAGTTTGCTAGAACTATAGCAAATAATTCCTATTGGTGCAGGTAAACTTGTCTGAACCAGGACAAGTGACTCCTATTGGTGCAGGTAAACTTGTCCGAACCAGGGCAAGTGACTCCTATTGGCGCAGGTGAAATTTGTCCGAATCAGGGTAAATGATCCAAATGGTGCAGGTGAAATTTGTCCGAACCAGGGCAAATGATCCAAATGGTGTAGGTGAAATTTTTCCGAACCAGGGCAAGTGATCCAAATGGTGCAGGTGAAAATTGTCTGAACCAGGGCAAATGATCCAAATGGTGTAGGTGAAATTTGTCCGAACCAGGGCAAATGATCCAAATGGTGCAGGTGAAATTTTTCCGAATCAGGGCAAATGATCCAAATGGTGCAGGTGAAATTTCACCGAACCAGGGCAAATGATCCAAATGGTGTAGGTGAAATTTGTCCGAACCAGGGCAAATGATCCAAATTGTGCAGGTGAAATTTGTCCGAACCAGGGCAAATGATCCAAATGGTGTAGGTGAAATTTGTCCGAACTAGGGCAAATGATCCAAATGGTGTAGGTGAAATTAGTCCGAATCAGGGCAAATGATCCAAATGGTGTAGGTGAAATTTGTCCGAACCAGGGCAAATAATCCAAATAGTGTAGGTGAAATTTTTCCCAGCCAGGGCAAATGATCCAAATGGTGCAGGTGAAATTTGTCCGAACTAGGGCAGATGATCCAAATGGTGCAGGTGAACTTGCTAGAGCTATAGCAAGTGATCCTTTTGGGGTTCACAAATTACGGAAACTTACTAGAATTATAGTAAGTGGGGTTCACAAACTACGAAAACTTACTAGAGCTATAGTAAGTGGGGTTCACAAATTACGAAAGCTTGCTAGCGCTATAGCAAGTTAACTGTCTTCTACAACAAACTGCGAGTCGTCGCTATTGATAGTTACGTTTACCCATCACGTTAGTCCCTCGGCAGTGATCAAAGGGTTTTAAAAAGGGGTTCTTCAATGGGGTTTATCACGTTAGTCCCTCGGCAGTGATCTTCTTCAAGACTACAAAGGGTTTCTTCAATGGGGTTTATCATGTTAGTCCCTCGGCAGTGATCTACTTCGAAAAAACAAAGGGGTTTTACAAAGGGTTTCTTCAATGGGGTTTATCACGTTAGTCCCTCGGCAGTGATCTACTTCGAAAAAAAACAAAGGGGTTTTACAAAGGGTTTTACAACAAGGTTTTCAAAGGGTTTCTCAATTGGGTTTATCACGTTTGTCCCTCGGCAGTAATCTTCTTCAAAATTTCACCAATAACAAACAAGGTTTTATTTTTCTTTTCCAAACTTACTAACGTACGTCAACTAACATAACTAACAGTCATGCATCATTCAATTAACATACCTCATTCATACATAATTCATATACATACATTGCTCTCATTTATTTTGAGAAGCTCGCTGCATCATACATTACATGCATCATAATATTGCATAAAATTCAGGTTGCCTTTTTAGGCCGTACTACAATCATAGCAGGTGGTTCCTTTCGAAAGCATCTGCTCCAACAAATGCAAATTTCAGGGCATTTTAGTGTCCAATCATCTTCTACCTTTAGATTTCGATAGGTAGACGTGCCTATCTGACTCTTCAGGTTTAAGAAGATTGAACAGGGGCAGCTGTCATACCCCAAAATTTGCCCGTCTTATTTCATCTTCAAGGGTTCAAGGCTCAATGGTTCAGATGATCAAATATCGATTATGTTGACCTAAAAGTCAACTATAGTCAAAATACAGTCAAACTTCAAGATTTTTGGTCAACATCAAGTACGTGAGGTTATATCCATCATTTGATCAAAGGTTGATCATGATCCATTAATAAAAACTCAGAAATGAACAAATGCAAAGGTTCAGATTAGGTTTTTTATAAGAGAAAGTCAACTCAATTTTGACTGGTCATAACTTTCACATGGAGCATAAAAAATTTCCCAACCAAAGCCTATTTTGAAGGAAATTTGATTCTCTACAACTTTGTGTCTCACACGCCAAGGCCAGAAATGCATCATTCAAGAGATATGGTCAAAGAGATTATAGGTCCTCCAAAAAGTCAACAAAAACACCTTTTGGGTCAAAGCTCATAACTTGAGTATGGAAGCTCCAAATGAGATGAAACCAAAAGGGTCATTTAGAGGACTCTTTAAGCTTTCTAAAAAGCCCAAGAACACCTCAAAATGATAAAAATTGATCAAGATACAAGTTGCACAAGTTGGGTAAAATTTATGAAGTGTTTGAAATCATAATTCACTATTTGCACACTTTTGAGTATTGGGCCTCTAAAATCAAGTTATCCACGTGATATTAAGTATATTAAGAGCCCATAAACCAATTTCCAATTAGTTGGTGATTGTATTTAGTTTAATTTTGGATTTATTCATTTAAATACAAAATTTATCAAATAAAATCATGATGTAATATTTAAAAAATCATGTGATTAATTCACTTGAATCCAAATTGGTTCTAAATTGGTCATGAACCTATATCACACGTGAGAAATAGATGAAGAGGAGAATTGACCATATTTGGAAATATTTTATGAAAAAAAAGAATCAAATCTCTTCCATTATTTTCTCTTGCCAATCAAGCTTAGTAACCCTAAAATACTCCCCATATATAATAAGCACGTTGCAGCCATAAAAGGGGGTTCGGGGGGGTGACCAAAAAAGGGGTTGGAAGAAACCAAAAATCCAAGAAAGAGGTGCAATTGGAGATCTGCCACTACAACGAATTTCAGGCGAAACCAAGGGTTTATTGGCGTTCCTGATGCCCCTAAGGGTTGAATCCAATCACCTCACGAGTCCCTATCGTCCCAGAACCGTTCAACACGCCTTCACCGGAGGTTGGACGCGTAACATGCAAGCATGAGGGCCTAAATCGCGCTCTGCCATTATTAGGGCACAAAGGTCCCTCAGTCTCGTTTTTGCGGTTGCAGGCGTTACCTTCAAAAACTAACCACTCCATTGCATTCGCATCCATCAAATTAGTATACCTGGGTTCCTTGTTTTGTTGTTCTGGTCGATTTTCGCAGGATTCCCAAAATCTTCTCATCTGAGAAGAAGGGGAGCCGTCACCGGCGGCGGCTTGAATCTTGCAGGGTCAGTCAACTGCTCGCGCGGCCCTTTCCATGAGTACCATTGGCCAGTCAAAAGGTTCATCTGTGCACGCGCAGCAACGATTGGAGGGTCAACGGATTTGCCTCTCTCTCACTCATTACAATTGGTCGAGACATGCTATTGGGGCCCACGCGTGGAAAATCAGAATTTTAATTAATGTATTTTTATTTTGTTTCAGGATATGTTGTTTTCAGTGAAAAGATATGACAATAAAAGCGCTGCAGCCTAGTGGAATCGTATGCATGATGGGCCACAGCGTGGGTTCGACCCTTGCTGATGGCAAATTTATTTTTCAATTGTTTTCACCATGGGTTTGATCAGAAATCTGGTGTGAGATGCCAAGAAACCTCTACAATACGTCCTCGCCTTACTACCATCAGATTTCCTATAACCTTGATCTAACGTATTAAGGACTGGAGGTGCATACTATAGGTCCACAGAGCTGCTGCACAGGATCAAAAACCAGGTTTTGTCATATGTTTTATTATATTATTTAAATGATTAGTTTAAAATTTAATTAAATATGTGTGATTAGATTAATTTATTTTAATTAGGATTAGGATATAAGATTAGGGTAGATTAAATTAGGATTTAGGATTTTCCCGATTATTTGACCATCTCGATTTAATTTATTCTAACCAATTTTAAAATCGCAAAAAAACCTATAAAGGTTATAAATATATAAATAATAGGGTTTGTCCAATCCCACTGTCATTGGGCAAAAACCTTAATTCTTATTCGATTAATTCGGGATTAATATAATTTTCTCCTCGATCCGACTAAACCTATTAGTCGCATCGACGAGAAATAATTTTAATTGATCCTTTGTTTAATTCACTTCTCGACCCGACTAAATCTATTAGTCGCATCGACTAGAAATAATTTTAATTGATCCTTTGTTTAATTCACTTCTCGACCCGACTAAATTTATTAGTCGCATTAGACAAGAGATAAATAATTTTAATTACAATATTAAAATATACCCCGTTTGCTGTCCGTGACGATCGAATCTATCGATCAGAGCAACCAGCAATACATTATTTAATCCGTTAACTATAATGATCAAACCTATTGATCATCGCAACTAACGGTGACATATTAAAGTAGGGTTGTACGCCCAAACATTCAAAACACACTAAACCACGATACTACGGATTTTCATCTCTTCAATACTGCGATTTTCAAATCTACAATAAGGTAATTCAAAATGCCTTCGAACTTCGCATTTCAAAAACTGCGATAGGCCATTCAAAAAGCCTTAAAAACAACTTCAAACCATATCAAATCAAATTCTAATTCTAAGGCGTACAACCCTGTGCCCGAACTACGTTGACTCTGATTCTCCATAAGGAGATACGTAGGCACTTGGCAACAAGGCGAGTCCCCTTCCCCATAAATCTCATTTTTTCCCCTTTTTATTTCCTTAGCTATTAAACCTTAGCTTTTAGTCATAAAACTGTTACCTTAATTCAAAACCTTAGGAAAGGGTTGAGGGTGCCTAACACCTTCCCTCGACCTGATTATAATAACTCACCCCGAATCTCTTAACTACGTAAGGTTTCCTATTCGCCTTGGTAGAATAGGTGGCGACTCTAAAAGCTTAATTTTTAGGGCAGGTTGCTACAGGAACAATGGTTTAGAGAGAAGTAGAAGCGAGAAAGGGAGAAAAAGCTAGGGCTTGAAGAATCTACTGCCAAAGCTTAAGGAATTTCAATCTAAGGTAAGAGTGAAGTTCTAACTTTCTAAGAGTTTGTATAATTATGTGTGGGTGAGGATTAATTGTTGCTAGTTATTTTTCCCCTCTTGTATTCTAAACAATACCATTGGTGTAAATTCTATTTGGTGAATGAAATTTGTTGATGAAGATTGCATGATCTTGAGGTATGTTGGTGATTGAATCAATTCGTGTGATTTATGCAATTATATGTTGTGTTGATGAATTGTAATGTGTTAGAGTGTTTCTAAATGATGTATGTGAATAGGGATGAAATTATGCATTGTATGACAATTGGACCGGTTACATCATTTAAAATGGGTTTTTTTTTTGGGCAACTTACAACGAAGTAACCAGTGACTTGAAATGAAGTAACCAGTGACTTGAAATGAAGTAACCCGTTACTCTGAGTTGAAAATGTGTTTCTGGGCTGTTTACAATGAAGTAACCGGTTACTTGAAATGAAGTGCTGGTTACCTGGGATTGAAAAATGTGAAAAATGGTTTTTTGGACTGAAGTAACCGGTTACCACTGTGTTGAACTAAATTTTTTAAAACTTTAATAATTCGTAACTTGAGTTTCGGGTGTCCGTTTCACGCGCCGTTTGAACCTGTGGAAAGTTAATACAGTGTACTTTCTTGTAAAAATAGTTTCAAGTTTCTTGAAATAAATCTAACTGGTGTGTAATTATTTTTTGTGGTGTCACTGTATGTTGCAGTATGATGCCAGAGTTTGCATTTTTGTAAAACTTTGAAAATCCATAACTTTTTACTCGGTTGTCCGCTTGACATGCCGTTTGAACCTACGGGAAGCTCGAAATATTTTATATCATATAAAGATAATTTCGAACACAGCGGGAGATTATTTATGGGGAACTGACACTTTTCTGTGTGAGATTTTATCTGTTATCTTGAAATGTGTGTATGCTGTTATGTGTGATGATGTTGTATGCTTTTGTAAGGTTGTATAAAATTGTTTGTTGAGTGTATGGACAACATGTGGCCTGTATTGGCGTGTCGCATTGATGGATGTAGATATCAATGTATTGTGTTTGTTCATGGTTGTGTCGCATGCAAGTCGTGTTGTGGACTTTAGTTCGTTGTTGGCTCTGATCCTAGATGGCATGGACCAGGAGCGAAGTGAATCTCATTATTCACGATGTTGGTTGGATTTTATCCTAGATGGCATGGATCGGGAGTGATGTAGACCAAATTGTTCACGATTGGTGTCTCTGATCCTAGATGGCGTGAATTCAGGAGCGATATTGGTACCACGTGCAATGAATCTGTGAGTCGGTCTCATTACATTGCATTATTATTATCATTGATAAATAAGTTGTGTGATTAATGTGTGAACCGTATGATAATTGTTTTTGGATGGTGTGAGTATGTGAGATGTGGAATGTATGACTATGCATGATTATATTGCTATATACTCATTATTATACATTCTTTTATATTGTTGTGATATCTCACCCTTTTGTTGGAATGATGCTTTATACGACATCGTGCAAATAGTCAGGAGTAGTTCCGAGGCTGCGGAGTTTGGAAGAGTTTGATCTTCATATCTTTTCGAGTTGGCGTCGTTGCCCTGACACGTAATACTAGGGGGGATGAACGCTTAGTTATTTTTGTCATCTTTGATGATTTATTTGGAGTTTTATGAACTCCTTGTTATTTGAATAAATGTTGTTTTTGTTGAATGCAAATTGTTTTGATAATAATTATGATTCTTTTTCGCTGCGTAATAAGAGTGAAAATTGAGGACTATGAAGTTTTTTTGATTCATCCGTAATTTGTGTTATGTGAGAACAATTAGATTTTTATGTATCATACGAGAATGACATTTTTATGTGAGAACATGAAAATGAATCTGAATAATTAGATTTTAAAATAAATGGTGGATATTATTTGTCGTTTTTTTCTCTCTCCTCTATCATTTATTATATTAATGGAGGAGAGAAAAAAAAAAGAGTGACAAATAATCTCCACCATTTATTTTAAAATCTAATGGTTCAAATTCATCCTCATATGATACGTTATATATATATATATATATATATATATATATATATATATATATATATATATATATATAAAAGCAGGTTTAATATGTTTTGAAAGTGTGACATCCTAATTGTATTTTTATTATTTTGAAAAACTTACTTTGACTTTATATTAATAATTGCCAAGAAAATTAGGGTGTTACATTGTCTATTTCGATATTTGTCTCTTACATATTTATCTTGTTATGCAGGATGGACAAATTTCATATAGGCCACTCATATCTATCGACATGATTTTTGGAGTACCCATCAACCATCTTTATGGTTGTCTTGTTACAAATAACGTTCGATTGAAAATAAAGTACTCAAATCTATTTCTAGAGTGTATAGTAGTTTCAGGTTGAAGGGTGATATAAACCACTATCACCTTAAAAATTAATTATGACATTTGCATAATATTATAAAACATCAAACATCCCTACACAATAAAGAGTTATCTCTTATGATAAACGATAATCAATTCATTACTTATTAACATGACATAAAGAGAATAAATATATCTTTAGAGGAAAGTCATTATTTCAAACAATATTCTAAAGAGATAATGAGTCTACAATTGCATCCCGAGTAAACAAGTGATAAATGTCAATGATAGAATAAACGTCTCCATGGTTAAAACTCCAAGTTCATTAGTGACGATCTTTCAGTAAGTGTATTGTTAGTGTCGTAGTAATAATTAAAAAGATCGTCTCTATAAGGATTGTAATTCAAAAATGAAATATGTGCAAATTTAAATAATAACAACAAGGTTTTTTTGTTTTGTTTTTGATTTTATGTGGTTCCATAACAAGAAAAAAAAACTAAGGTAACAAAAATCAAGATGGAAAAAGCAATTAGGTCTTTTATATCAAATTCTCTTATTATATAAGTTGATTAACTGTGTAGTTTTTTAATTTCAATTAAATCATACAATATAATAAAGCAATATCAGTACTTTGGCAAGTTTGACACATGTTAAATTCTAAGCCTTTTTGCCATATTTAAATGTTGCTATAACAGGAAACTTTTTATTAATTAAATTAATATTAAAATATTAATATTTTACATTAATTAATTTAATATTATAAAAAATTTACCTTTTTAATTTTTATTTTAAAAATATTTAATAGTAAATATTTATATATTTATATTTAAATATATAATTCTTAACTTCTAAATCGTAACTACAATTAATTTATTTAAAAAAAGATTTCATTTTAATTAAAAGTATAAAGTATAATTGTAAAGATTTAATTGTAATAATGAGTGTAAAAATATTTCTTGAGCCTTGAAAACAGTTAAAATTGTGCCTAATGCTAACAACAAACTGTTCATTGCCATATATTGGGTCTTGCAAACACATTTAACGCCTTTCACCTCAAGCGATGACCTTTCTCTATCGATGCAAATTGTTCTTCTCAATGTAGCCCTTCTAATTCACTTTCAATTCCCATTATCTGAACATCAATGTTGTTTATTCCAATCAGTTATCCATGTGAGTATAAATAGGTGTGTAAATAAGTCCAATTTCTTTTTCCATAACACCATAACACGCTTCCTTCCAGTTCCTAATCTATTTTCTTCACTTTTCATTCATCGATTCTCTGTCAGGTAATTTCCATGGCCTCCGGAAAACACAACTATGTTAACGACATCACTCCTGCCAAGTGGTTCTTCTTCTCATTATAACTTCTCATATTTGCTTACAAAGAAGCCGGCGATGAAATCGGCAAAGAAATACCGAGACAACAAGATTCATACATCTCAAGGTTTGAGAGACAGAAGGGTGAGACTTTCGATCAAGATAGCGCAGAAGTTCTTCAATCTTCAATACATGTTAGGGTTTGACAAAGCTAGCAATACACTTGAGTGGCTTTTCAACAATTCAAAGGAACCAATTTAAGAATGAATCTATCATCAGGTAATTTATATGTTTATATAATAATAATTGTCTTAATTTTTTTCTTCATTTTTTATATTTATGATATATACTTACAATTTTTAGGTTTTTATTTTCCAGGGGAGATTCAAATCTTTAGAAAATCATGGGAAGAAGGCAATAACTGTCCAAATAGATGTTAGCTGATGCATATATATATATATATATATATATATATATATATATATATATATATATATATATATATATATATATATATATATATATATAATTTAAAATTGAAACTATTGCTTTATTATATTTGATGATAATTTTCTAAAATGAATTATAAAATATATTTTTTAACATAAGAATTTTTACTCCGTATCACGGGTATACACTTTAGGCAAAGTTATGTTATATAAACATTTTACATGTCTGTATATAAAAGATAAAAATGTTATTGGTTTGATGAATTATAATGTTACCATAGTTTTGTTTGCAAACCGTAAATAATTATAAATTAACTTTTTAGAATAAGTAATTTTAACCCGTGCCTCGCACGGGTATACACACTAGTTATTATTTTATTGCGAACTAACAAAACCAATGCACCTAATTCTTTGGTGTACAACTCACTAATCTACACAATAATTCCCTAATTCCTTAGGCCAATTCAGAGTTAAATTAAGCATTCTACATGTGTTAATTAAAAAGCAAAAACATATAATCTATTCCTAGTTAATTGCTAAGTTTAATAAGTTCCCTATATCAAATAAGTAGACTAACAGTCAGAAACCCCAACATATCTAATATCGATGTGTGCGCTCCTAAACGAACAAAAAACATTAAACTCAAGAACAATTAAATAAGATAATATTAATAAAAGTGTTCAATAAAACTCAAACAAATATATGATCCAAGACAGTAATAATAAAGTTCAATTCAAAAAGATCTAATCTTGAGAAACTTAGCTGCTCATTGATAGATTAATAAATATCATGAGTTGATAAATCTTCATCATCAAAATCCATGGAAGAATAACTCTCCAATGACTTCAAAGCTTTCAAAATTTATCTCAAATATCCATAGTCGCCACTTTATCTCCTGGTTTCAGAACTCCTCAAAAAGTTAGCAAAAACACCTTTAAATATCAAATATCAATGGTGTGTTTCAACAAAAGTGCAGCATCACGCCATGATAGGAAGCATCGCGCTGGAACAGAAAGCTTCACTGTGTCACGATGGGCTGCATTGTGCGCGTGATATTTCCACTATCCAAATCATTGTTTTCTTCACTCTTTCTTCAAAATTTATCTAAGTTTTTCTTTCCTTCATGTGCTAATTTTTTTCTTAATTCTTCACACTTTGACATGACTTTTACTTGTTACTATTCCAATTATACCTGACTTTCCTCGTAAAAATCACGTAATGACGATTGTGATCCCAACCCCAAACTTAATCAACTGCTTGTCCTCAAGTAACCTATTTGCAAACTAAACATTTCATTAGAATTAAAATGCTTACCCTTAATGTAAAACCCTATAAACCCCATGACAAATATATTGCATAATTAGAATAAGTTGGCATGCATATCAAAGAGGGTGTTACATGTATTGGAAACTAAACACAAATCCAACACATATACATATGGTCATGTTCATAACACACATTTAAACTCATATTTGATATGCACATCACAAAAGAATAATTAATCATCTCAAAACGATAGGAATAATTGAAATCTCAAAATCGAAATCATGCATTTAAAGCATAGGCACCAAAGGTCAATCATCACATAATCTCAAATACACCAAACATGTAAAAGAGAGTATAATAAACATCTCTCAACAAACATGAGTTCAAACGTTTTCCCGTGTTACATAACTAAAGCATGTCTCACTACCTAGAATAACGGTAAACAAGGAACTAGCTCCATGACTAATCCTTGCAAGCAAAGTACCACTACGCTTTGGTACCTGAGCGATGTTGTACAAAACATCATTCCAACAGAAGGGTGAGAATTCATATTATTATAAAAATGTATAATAATAAGTAATGCATAACAACATACATCAATATAATTCATCACACTTCACACATTCATGTATTCAACATTTTTTAAATATAATTCACATGTTTACATGTACAACATAGCTCAACAATTCAAGATAACAAAGTAATCAATCACAATTACCACCAATGTACCATTCATACAATTATCACACAAGCACACCAAAATAAAATGTCACATCGACACATGTGACTCAAATGCGACTCAATGCAAATTGCATGCGGTACCAATTGTTATCCTTAGTGGTATCACCGCATCCATCTCCAAGACAGAAAACCACAAAAAATAAACCCATCCCCTAAAGCTTCAAACCCATCTCCAAGGTTTGGGACAAGTCACTAGTTTTCACGAAACTAACAAACATTGCCTCTTTCACACCGAATGAATGCATGTGCAAATACCAACAATTATATGTAATTAAGACCATATCCAAATCTTAATCATACAAGCATATTGTAGCAACCTGCCCTAAAAATTAAGACTTAGAGTCGCCACCTATTCTGAAGGGCGAATAGGAAACCCTACGCAGTTATGAGATTCAGGGTAAGTTATTATAATCAGGTCGAGGGAAGGTGTTAGGCACCATCAACCCTTTCCTAAGGTTATTTGTTAAGGCAAAGGTTTTATGGCTAAAATTTAGACTTAATAGCTAAGGGAATGAATAGGGCGAAAATTGAGATTTAGAACTGAATTGAGATTTTAAGGGGGGAGACTCGCCTTGTTACCAAGTGCCTACGTATCTCCTTATGGAGAATCAGAGTCAACGTAGTTCGGGCACAGGGTTGTACACCTTTGAATTTGATTTGATATGGTTTGAAGGCTTTTTGAATGGCCTATCGTAGTTTTGAATTTGCAAGGCATTTTGAATTGCCTGATTGAAAAGGATGAAAATCCGTAGTGTCGTGGTTTAGTGTGTTTTAATGTTTTGATGTTTTGGGCATACAACCCGGATTTAATATGTCATTGTTAGATGCGGTGATCAATAGATTTGATCATTATAGCTAACAGATTACGGGGCATTGCTGGTTACTCGGATCGATAGATTGATCGTCGCGGGCAGCAAATTGAGTGTATTTTAATTAATGTA
Organism: Vicia villosa; assembly: GCF_029867415.1. Lineage (NCBI taxonomy): Eukaryota > Viridiplantae > Streptophyta > Magnoliopsida > Fabales > Fabaceae > Vicia > Vicia villosa. Next base: position 26,098,688 of record NC_081183.1, on the reverse strand, counting down.
TATTTTTATCTCTCGTCTAATGCGACTAATAGATTTAGTCGGGTCGAGGAGAGAATTATTCGAGAATTAATTAAATTAGCGTTAGATTAATTTGATTAAATTTATTTCTCGCCAATGCGACTAATAGGTTTTGTCGGATCGAGGAGAAAATTATATTAATCAAGAATCAATCGAATTAATGTTTTTTTGCCAAATGGGATTGGGCAAACCCTAATTTCTTAGTAGACTTTTCTAGGGTTTTTTTGTGATTTAACAATTAAAAATTGAATAAATTAAATTAATCAAATAATCGATATAATCGGGGAAAATAATAATCCTCAATAGTCATAACCCTAATCCTAATTAGATTACCCTAATCCTCATTAAATAAATCGGTTAAATTAAATATAATTGATTGATTTGCATTTAATCTAAATAATAATAAAAATATATTAAATAAAACCTGGTTTTGATCCTGTGTTGCATCCTTATGAGTGTCTATGGTGTGACTTTAGCCTTGCGCGTCAGATCTATGATAGTGGTGATCCGATGGTCAGATGCTGAGAGTGCATCGTGCACCTCCTCGTAGCAGCACGCGCAGGATTTAGCGCTTGAATATTTCACAAATTTTTTGTAGAAACCGGGAGTCGAACCCAGGTCTTGAACGTGATGGGTATACCCCCTTTGCCATGCGTGCTGTGATAACGACGTGAAATTCTTGTGACGCAAATTTAACTTAAAGCAAATAAAGTCCGAGAACACAAATAAAACGCGCCCCTATATCCTTCTTCTTTGTGGACCTTTTTTAGAAAAAACACAGAGAACTTCTCAACATTCACTTATGGCCTCAATCCCCCACCCCCGATACCTACAAACACCTAGCGAGAAATTCAACACGACGGCTATAACGGAATCTGTGAAACCAACGGAAGCATTTGTTTCGATCAATTTGTCCTATTTCAAAAAGTCCTAATTCTAATTTGTGATAACCTAGTAACGGTGTTTTCTCACATCTGCAACAAAAATCCAATTAACTTTGCGGAAAGCCTGTAACGACCAATCTAAACACACATATGCACTTAGAATTCGTTCACAATTTGCGAATAAGCGGAATCGAGATTGACACGTTCCAGGCAAACCGTAAAAAGAGGGAGCGACTTCGCGAATCAGATCCACTTTTTCCTCTTTACTCTCTGTCTGGATGGTGTGTACGGTACAGCCAAAACAAGGATTAGAAAATATTGGCCCCTTTATTACTGTTATGAACCGTCAATTTCCCACAAGTGCAGCCACGAAAAAAAACCAATATAAGAAGCCGTCCCTCTTCTCTTTTTTCTCTAACACATATACGTAAGTGGGAGTGTCAATGAAAGGGTTTCTTTTCTTTTTTTCGGCCCCCCTTCTATAATGTATAAATTAGGGTTTTCTACACCCAATGGGCCTATTGCCCAATTAATTAATTAACATAATATAGTTAATTCAGTTAATAAATAAACCAATTAATCATGTAATAAGCAATAAAAATCAAAATATCAATAATATTAATAATAATACTACCTCCCCCATTAAAAATAAGTTAAACCCACCACCTACTTATAGTTAAAATAAACCAACAAAAATAGATTTATGAAAGATGATTAAACCTTTGTAGTTAGATAGATTGGGCCAAATGATTGGGCTCAAACACCTTCTAACCTTAACCACATTTTAACTCAGGATTTTTTATATGAGGGCGGGTTTTGTAACATCCCGATTTTTATTAATATTTTTATTAATTATATTAGTAATTATATTATTTGTTTTTTTTAATAATTATTTGCTTAATTTAGCCATTTCTGATGTTTATTGAAATTTTCGCGTTTTGGGACGATTTAGTCGGTATTAGTTCGGGATAGCGGATCAATATTTAATCGAAAATTTTAATATTTTTAGTATTAGAAATATTAATGAGTTAATATTTAGCGTTTTGAGAATTTTCCGAGTAATTAAGATTAGACCGGAAATATGAGACATTGAGTTATTAGAGGATTTTATTCGTATATATTTTATTATATTAATTTATTTTACTTGGTGTGTTAAATAATTATTTAATTGTTATGAGATATAATAATTAATTGAATTAATTAACTTTGTGTGTATTGGTGTTTATTTAGTTTATTGAACTAAATAGATATATTAAGAGATTATATTTCATTGGGCCTATTTATTAGAGTTAGAAGTAAATAGGGTGTTATTTTTTAAGCCCAATATGACATAAGATAGTAAAGGTGGGAGAGAGTAGTTATAGAATTTCATTTTCATTTGCTGAATTTTTTTGATAAAAGAATAGAAGGAGAGGAGAAGAGGAGAAGAACAAGAACACAAGCTAGGGTTTGAAGAATCAAAGAGGTAAGGGGGAGAATCCCTATTATTATGGGTTAGTATAATTGGGTCAATGGGTAGAAACATATTTAGGTTGAAATCCCTAATTTTTATAGTTTTGAAATTGTTAGGTTTTGATGAGTAATCCTTAATATATGATGATTAAATGTGTTTGAATTGATAAATTGGGTGACAATTCTTTAATATTGTAAGTGACACTTATGGTTAGAAACCAAGGTAATTGTTTTGGTACTGTTCACTCATAAAGATAGAAGTTGGTACGTTAAAGCAATTGCATCTGTTTCATAGAAATTGGTACTCTTTCATTGCATCTGTTTCATAGAAATTGGTACTCTTTCATTCATAGAAATTTATAATGTATCCAAAATTCATTCAAAAGACATTATACATGTCCTGTAACTACTTTCATCCATATGCATATATATTGCTTCGTCAATAGAGAAAAATATATAACCTGCATCCACACCTTTCAATTCATAAATTGATCTCATCAGATATATACTGTAGGTTTTATAACCAGTGTTGGTAATAGAGTTCTATTCCTGTGCACATATTGTAGCAACTATGTTTTATGTTTCGATAGACATAACAATTTGGTGTAGTTGCATACAAATACATTTATATATATTAGAGTCATGAGACATTATGTTAAGAACTGTCAATAGTGTTTAGGTGTGTAGCACATGCTTAGAGGGGTTATGAAAGGTATAGCAAACTAGTACACTCATTCCAATTTATGAGCTAGTTATGGTGATAGAATAAAGCATGCATCAGTAAGATATTTTGAGAATTGTAATATATATTGAATTTTAATGTTAATAAGTAGAGTTAGTTAAAAATAAACATAATGAATCGATAAAGAATTGTCAATAGAATGTTTAGAGTTGTCAATTTAGGATGTCGGTGTTACATTTTCGTTGAAACTTTAACAAATCATATCTTTTGAACCGTAATTCCGTTTGAGTCCCCGTTCGAAGCGTTAGAAAGCTAGCGCGATATTCTTTTCAATAAAAATTGTCTTGAGCAATAGAATGCTAGAAAGTGAAAATGGAATAGAAATAGAAGTGAATTAAATTAATATAGTTTGATATTAATTGGTTAAACTAATAATTGAATTAATTGCGATGAGTCTATTTAATCAGATTATGTTTGGACTTGGATAACTTATTCGGTTTATCGGTAAATTACAATATTTTGAGAATTTATCCGTAATTGTGTTTTTGGCTCGAATATTTATGTTGAGAATAATATATTGCTATGTCAATGATGTTGTTTTGATAAGGTGTATATTCATATATATGTGGTAAATGTGAATTGACATGAGATAGTATGAATACTAGTGTTAATTGGATTTTGTGAATCGTAATTAATTAATTGGCCTTTTATATGTGAATGATATGTATGTGTTGTGAACGTTGTGTACAATTGGTGGATAATTCATCGAGTTGAATTATTCTGATATGCGGAATGTTAAGATGGTAGAGACGATCTTAATTGCATAATTGGTTGGTAATTGTACATTCATTCATGTCATAGTCGGCTTTATTGTGGAAGCGGTGAAACTGTGGGTTCACATGGTATTAGACGGTGATCCTTGAATGGAAATAGACGTAGTTTACGTTGATCCTTAATTGGAAACATGCGTAGTGGCTTTGATCTTGTCCTGATCGGAAGCGGCTTGGATTCTAGAGTGAATTCGGAAAGCGGTAAACTATATGTTTACATTTGGTGGCTTCGATCTTGTCCGGATCTGAAGCGTGGCTAGATTCTATATGAATCGGAAGCGGTGGAACTTTGGGTCCACATTGGGTACCACATGCATTGAGTCACATGTTTTGCATTGAGTCACATTGAGGTTATGTGGTGTTTGAATATATGCATTTATGTGATTGTTATGTGTACATGAGATGTGATAATTGGATTTGGTGATGTTTGGACACATGACTTGGTAAAATATATGATTATGTGATAATTATAGTTATGTGTATTATTTGGGAATATAGTATTGGAATTTAATATTATACTCCTTGAGTTTTGATGTATGCTTGTAACATGTGAAATAAATGTTGGTTAGTATTATTTACATGGTTATATAAGTGTGATGAATTCCCATAACTGTTGATTAAATCATTGTATCTTATTATACTTTCTTCATAATGATTCGTATTCTCACCCTTCTGTTTTAATGTTGCCCTCGTTTGGCGACATGCAGGTTCTGGCGATTAGTAGTTCGTACGAGATTTAGTCGGAGAGCTTCCGAGTTTGTTTGATGATTAAGTAGCGAGTCAATGCTCTGGTCATGTAACACTGGGTAGACTAGGCGTGTTGAACTCATGTTTCTATTTGGTTATGTATTATGTTACAACTTGTGAACTTGTTATTTGGCTACTTGTTGTTTGAGAGGCTTTCAAGCCAAATATTCTGATTATGGTTTATTTTAAGTTGAGATGACTATTGAGATATGATCATGGTATGAGACATGAATCATTTTATGAAATACATGAGTATTTAGTATTTTCCGTTGTGAATGCATATTCTGAATGAATTATGATTAAATGTTAGGTGTTATCTGAAATGACCAGGTGTGTTGTGTATTGTGGATAAATGTTGTCGGTTTTTTAAAAGCTTTTAGTTTTTGAAAACGTCGATGTGACGCCCTTTTGAATTATATGCATGCTTATTCTCTGATTTTACGTTAAATATTTTGGGGTATAAAGGGGGTGTTACATTAGTGGTATCAGAGCATGGTCGACCAGTTGGTCAATAGTCGTTAATATTTTCTAATCCTGTTGTATTTGATTCGTGTATCTGACACGATCAATACTGTTTGTCTGATTGTTTGGCTATTTACGATGGTTGCAAGAAGGAATGGTGACATTAATGTTGAGGCAGTGATAAGGTGGACTAGTGCGATTGGACAAGCACCACAAGAGAGTGTCGGTTATGGAGGAAAGGATGAGTTCCGTGCTTTTGGAGACTTCCTAACGTGCAATTCGCCGACCTTTAAAGGAGAGTATAGACCGGACAAAGCACAAGCATGGATGAGAGAAATTGAGAAGATCTTTCAAGTCATGATTTGTACTGATGTACAGAAAATACGGTTTGGTACTCACATGCTGACGAACGGGGCTGACGATTGGTGGAGTTATACTGTGCTAAGATTTGAAGAGAAAGTTATGGAAGTTACTTGGACTCTTTTCTATGATGCATTTTTGGAAAACTATTTTCCAGAAGATGTGCGTGGAAAGAAAGATGTAAGATTTCTAAAGTTGAAACGAGAAGGAGGACAATTACGTGGGAAACCATATGATGACAAGAGGAAACAATCTGGTTTTGGCAAGAAGCTAAGTCGGGGAGGAACTTCTACTCCACTTAAGTGTTTCAGATGTGGTGTTGAAGGTCATCGTGTTGTTGATTGTGGTAAGGACTCGGTGACATGTTTCAAGTGTAACAATATTGGTCACAAAGCACACAAGTGTATAATTGGTTCGAGTGCGATTTGTTACAATTGTGGTGAGCAAGGTCACATTAGTACCAAATGTGATAAGCCAAAGAAGGAACAAGCGAAAGGAAAAGTACTTGCGTTGTCTGGTACTAAGACCACTGCTAAGGAGAGGTTAATCTGAGGTACGTACTTTATTATTGATGATAGTGCAACATATACTTTCATTCTTTGGATTGTGCTATGAGATTGGATCTTGTTTTATCTGTTACGCGTAGAAGTATGGTTATTGATACTCTTTCTATGAATTTTATTCTACTTCCTTATGTGTTGAATTATTCGTTGAGCATTTTTTGTAGAGATTTTGGAATTGACTTAGCTTGTCTCTGTGAGTTCAATTTGATGAGAATATTGATATGAGTTGTTTGGGGTTAAATCGAGTAATTGTAACCTCAAGAGAGATTTTGGTATCGGTAGTTTAGGTGGTTTTGAATACAAGATCTGAAGGAACGATATTGTAGTTTAGTAATGGAGGTTTATGTTTCATTATGATTGTCGACTGTCTATTGACAAATTGAGGACTTGATCACCCTTAATCTATTGTTGATAGGAGACGAGATTGTATTGGACGAGATAGACTTGTCTTACTAATTTGGTAGTGTGTAAAACGACTAGGAAGAAGTTGAAGGGTCAAGTTGAGGAGTTATATGAGAAGAGGTTCATTTGTCTGAGTGTATAGTCGTATAGTCGCGTCTGTTTTATCGATTAAGAAGAAAGAAGGTTCTATGAGGTGACATTTCTTGAGGACATTTTGATTCTAAGAGTGAAGATGATCATGTTGAGCATTTAAGGATTGTGTTATCGGTGTTGAAAGAGAAGAAGTTTTATGCGAGGTTTTCTGAATGTGAGCTTTGGTTAAAGGAAGAGAATTTCTTTAGAGTTGTGATTTCGAGCTTAGGTGTGCTGATGCAGATATCGACAAGCGGTAGTTTATGCTCCAAGGCAACTTAAAGTTCATGAGAGAAATGATTCAACGTATGAATGTGAGTTATCCGCCGTGGGATTTATTTTGAAACTTAAGAGGCATTATTTGTTTGGATCAAGATTTGATGTGTATAGCGATCACAACAGTTTGAAGTACTTGTTCGAACAAAAGGAGTTGAATATGAGGCAAATGAAATGGTTGGAATTCTTGAAAGATTATTGAATTACCATCATGGAAAAGCTAATATTGTAGCCGGTGCATTGAGTAGGAAATCATTGCATATGTCTATGTGTGATGATTCGAGAATTGGAATTGTTGGAAAAATTTAGAGATTTGAGTTTGGTTTGTGAAGCGACGTCTTTGTGTATTAAGATTGGTATGTTGAAGCTTACGTGTGGCATTCTTTATGAGATTAGAGAAGGTCAGAAATCGGATTTGAAATTTGTTGACAAGATGACATTGATTAATTGAGGAAAAGATGGTGATTTTTGGATTGAGAAGAAGGGTGTTATGAGATGTCGTGATCGAGTTTATATCACGGATGTTTCGAATTTGAGAAAGAGAATTTTGGATGAAGAGCATCGAATAATTGTGAAGCGATTTGGGTCATTGTGGATAGATTGACGAAATGTGCTCATTTTATCCCGATAAAGATGGATTATTCGATGGAGAGACTTGCTAAGTTTGAAATCGAGTGAACGGTGTGTTTGCATGGTATTCCATTCGAGTATTGGAGTAGCATCCTTGGAAACTTGTATGGTTAAAGATGTGGAAAGTTTCGTATTGGTATGAATCGGGAGAGAGTAAGTGTGGTTTCGGTGTCGAAGTGGTTGTGTCGATTGAATTTTCGAGGACGAAAATATTCTAAGTGGAGGAGAGTTGTAACATCCCGATTTTTATTAATATTTTTATTAATTATATTAGTAATTATATTAGTAATTATATTATTTGTTTTTTTAAATAATTATTTGCTTAATTTAGCCATTTCTGATGTTTATTGAAATTTTCGCGTTTTGGGACGATTTAGTCGGTATTAGTTCGGGATAGCGGATCAATATTTAATCGAAAATTTTAATATTTTTAGTATTAGAAAT